>NW_022719055.1:119520-125078 GCF_011630105.1 Anneissia japonica
ACTTGTGGCCGAGTTGACTTGTGGCCGAGTTGACTTGTGGCCGAGTAGAACGTAGCCAAACTTTTTGTGGCCGAGTTGACTTGTGGCCGAGTTAACTTGTGGCCGAGTTGACTTGTGGCCGAGTTGACTTGTGGCCGAGTTGACTGTGGCCGAGTTGACTTGTGGCCGAGTTGGATCGAATTCATCTGCAGTATCCGTTTAATAATGGAAACTGGTTTGTTTGGACAATCACTTGTAGTTCATGCATAGTAAACAATTTAGACATGGTGATGAACTGCAACCTGTATAGAAACTGAATATAAATAATGGTGTTATTATTATATAGATAACATAATATTAGCAATAAATATATAATTGTTGCAGTTTTCACTTGAAGTAATAACTTCTCAATTCCTTGTTAGATTAAATCAGTTGTAAACTAATTCAGAAGTTCATTCATTCCTCCAATTGTTTTTTTTTCCAGAATTTTATATCTATAAAAAAAAGTGATCAAAAAAAGTTACCTAGAAAAAGTAGGGAAAAAAATTATAGCACACAGACACAATATTAAACAGAGCATTAACTTTGACAAGATACCAGACTGTTAACGCTATTGTTAGTTCTATTCATGAAGCAATACACCGATTTATGCAAATACTCATAAAATGAAGGAACAGAGTTACTAAGTGGCACTACAGTGTCTAGGTAGTTTAGTACTAAATGCAGTAATAAGTGTAATGTGTATTTAGTAAAAAAAAATCATCTGTTCACAAGCAATACTTGTTTATTTTATTTTTAAAGAGATAAGATGGAGGAAGAAGAAGATGAAATGGAGGAAGTGTAAGTTATAAATAAAGTAATATCATCCATAGATTTTAAATTAATTTCGGATGATTTGCCATAAATCTTTGATAGTTGAAATTAAAGTAATAAAATACAAGATGTATCTGGTATCATGTTTAACAGTTGGTAAAGAATCTATATATTCACAGGCAATAATTGCTTATTTTTTTATATAAATTATAGTAGATGAGATAAAGGACGAAGATGATGAAATGGAAATTGTAACTTAATTATAACATGTATTAGAATTTTTTTTTTTGTAAAAGTTGTATCATACTATTACTACCTAAAATGGAAAAGATTTTATGGTATTTTAGGCATCTAGAAAACTAGTGGTTTAGAGGGAATTCCCAAAAGCTCCTGACATTTTAAAATATATAAAGAACTGTATTTTGAATTAAAATAATGCAAATTCAAGATTAGATATACTGATTCACATTTTTAGAAAATTCTTTGTAAGAAATGCTTCTTTTAGCCCCTCCCTTTTTCCCTAACGACCTAGGCTAGTAATAAACACTAATGATAATCGTAACCTTTGTAACTATTTCAAGAGGAACCTATACAGTTTCAGCACCTAGTTCTAAATTAATTATGTAAACTAGTGGCATGTAAAATTCAACAATTGGAATGAACATAGTTTTCAATAACTACTCCTCTAAAAATTAAAATATTATTGAGGGGTCTGCTTTCGGTTTTCCTTCAAAAATATTAATATTAATTTGAGTAATTATAAATCAATTATTTGATTACAAATTACTTGTTTTCAGATCTTGCAAATAGGAAGATAAGTTGATAAGGAAAAAATATTGAGGCATAAAAAATTTACCTGGTTTAGGTTATGTTTAAAAGTTGGTCAAAAGATCATCAGTATGTTTTTTTTTTTTAAAGGAATGAAGACATAGAGGAGGAAAAAGAAGAAGAAGAGGAGGAAGAGACGGAGGAAGAAGCAGATGAGGAAGAGACAGATGAAGAAGCAGAGGGGGAAGAGACAGAGGAAAGAAGCAGAGGAAGAAGCAGAGGAGGAAGAGACAGAGGAAGAAGCAGAGAAGGAAGAGACAGAGGAATTGTAAGTTACATGGTAAAATATTATATTAAATTACTGAGTTTTGTTGGTACAAGTTAAGTTAGATATTCCTATCATATCTGAAGCCGGGTACTCACTAAGCCCGACAGTTGCCAGCTGACATGATTCTACAAAAAAAAAAGCGATGATGCACGAGCAACAGATCTTTTTTAATGGTGATCCATTCAGCATTCAGACTTTCACCGACAACAGACAGAGTCTCATCATATAACGCTGACAGAGAGCAGAGTTGGATTCGTCGTGTGATGGTCATAAGACTGTCATAAGAAGTTGATGAGTAATAAATATAGAAGCATACATGATAGAACTGGTTATAACCATGTTGAAAAGTTTTTGGAGACATTAGGTCATTGGACATCAGAAATTAGTAAAATATAGTGAGGGCACTCAATCACTCAAATATATATTTATTGCAAATATAATTTAGGTTTTGAAATTTACAAGATTGAAACCAAGACACATTTACATCATCATTAAGATAAATTATTAATTTTACAATTACAATATTAAACAAAAAACCCTCCATTATTAAATATATCATGATACCAATTATAAAGGTTTCAAATTATTAATACTGCTGTAATTACTTATATTATTTACTTTAAAAACCAAAAGAAGCCTTCTTTATGGGCCCGGTTAAGGATCTCTTCGACATTTTTTAAAGTAGTTGACGTTTTATTTATTGTACTCGGGCTTCAAATGATCTGACATTCATGTTCGTTCGTCTTGGTGATAAAATAACTCGATTCCATTTAACTATAAGAATGGGATTATATTTTGACTGTTACAGAGGCATCAAATAAATTCACAAAGAGACTGAAATTAAGGTTTTGGTGATAAATAATGTTTATTGAGTAAAGTGAAATCAACAGCACAACGAACGCACGTAACATTAAAAGCGAACAATTGTTACGGTATTAATTCAGAAATCGCAATGGGATGCTCTGAATAAGGCCATTATCAAATGGGAATGGGTGGGTGGGAAAATATTAAAGTTTACTTGGAATACAATCAACTTGAACGGATTGAAGCCTAATGACAAGACAGAGAATGTGACCTCTGTCAGTCAAAACAAGATTGAGCCCTCAATCTTTTCATTTTGACTGTTACAGAGGCATCAAATAAATTCAAAAAGAGACTGAAATTAAGGTTCTGGTGATAAATAATGTTTATTGAGTAAAGTGAAATCAACTGCACAACGAACGCACGTAAAATTAAAAGCGAACAAGAATTTACGGTATTAATTCAGAAATCACAATGGGATGCTCTGAATAAGGCCAAAGGTGGGTCGCATGTAAAGGAAGGCACGCCAGCAGCCCATACTAAGTGCAAGTTTTGCAGTTGATCCTTTACTCAAAGAGGGAGTAACAAAAAAAAAAGTATTATTTAATGGGTACATACCCAACCAACCAACCAACTACATACTTTTCAATGAATGTTACAACTAACCAAGAACTTCATAATTCAATGGAAGTTTTAGCTAAACATCAACTGCATAATTTAATGAAAACTTCAGCCAACCAACAAACCAACAACTGGATTATTCACTCTATATTTTTAGCTAATAATTCGGAAACTGAATTTAACAGTTAATCTATTAACTACTGAACTTCTGAATTAATTTACTGCATTCTTCAAATAATAAATTGAGCAGTTAATACTTCAACAAAATAAAGTAACAATTATATATTTTATAAACAATTATGACACATTATTTATATTTAGTTTCTATACAGGTTGCAGTTCATCACCATGCCTAAATTGTGTACTATACATGAACTACAAGTGATTGTCCAAACAAACCAGTGACACACTAGGTAAGTATACTGCTTTACTACCGTCACCTTCACTTGATAATATCAAATCCACCCACATGATACATCAAACAAGCACTGTACTAACCATCAAATACATTATGCAATGGATACTTCAGATAGCTAACAACTACATTATTCAGCGGATACTTCAGGTAACCAACAACTGCAATATATAATGGATGTATCAGGTAAGTGCATTAACCAACAGTTGCATTAATTAATGATTGCATAAAACTGCATACTGATAGTATCAAAAACAGCCTAAACCAACAATTACATTAGTTGAAGATTTTCATAAAACTGCTTACTGAATTCTTTAAAAAAAAAAAACAGTCAAAGCCAACAATTACATTAGTTAATGACTGCATACAACTGCTTACTGCATTAATTAAAACAGCCTAAAAAAACTATTGCATTAAATCATGCAAAAACTACATAATGTATTAATCAAAAAAATCAAATTAATCAAAAACTAATGATTGCATTGCAATTGAAGTCCTTACTTTTATTCAACAAAAATATCCAATACCAACAATTATATTAATTAATGATTACGGATCGCCGGAACCATTTTTCTTGCCTACAGTACGGAATATTAATTATCGTTTTCTGTTGATGTCTACGCTAAATTCAATGTACTTTACATGTAAGAAATTTATGTATGCTGGCTTCATAAAAAGGAAATGATTTATTTACAAGTTATAGTGATGAAATATTGAAGGAAAATTTACCCAACTTAACCCTAACGTTCTCTAGCTTTTCCCCGAATTTAATTAAAAAATACTACCAGAAACATGCTAATTTTCACTTTCTGCTCATGTCTAAACTAACACAAATTTACTTTTTTATGTCCATAAATGAATAGAGTTTCGCATCTTTAAAAGTAAAAAGTATATTTTGAGGTAATTGGTTTAAATTTTGTAATTAAAAATTTCATTTTAGGTGTAATAAATTACAACGGTCCCTAAAAAGACACTCCCCTAGCCCTCTGCTGCTCCATCCACGTGTACATGGCCGCGTCTACTTTATCGAAGATTGGTGTTTTCATATACGAAGATTTTCTTGCTTTAGCAGGGTTTTCGTTTGTTGAAAAGTGTCTTTGTATTTTCTCTCTGTTTTTCCATATGGTCGCTACCGTAGACTTCGAAAGTCCATAACGTTTTCCAATCGCTGAATTGGACTCATGGTTCTCATAGGCTTTTATTACGCTCAGTTTCGTATCAATGGAAATACACTGTCTTGGTCTTTTCGAGGCAGAAGCCATTGTTGAAATGTCATTAAAAATAATACGTACAAATGATTCATTTAAATTGCATATATTTTCTGTCATTTCTTATCTAAACCCTATTCATTGTTTACAAAGTTCATAAGCGTAAACCAATTCATTCCCAGACGCGCGTCCTGTAAAGTTTGTCAACCACAGCTATGCGCTCCTTTGATGTTAACCGACTGTTGCTATTAACGATGACAGCGGTCTAATGTCGTCTCTGTAAGACGGTCCAAATTTAGATCGGCATGTCGCTGGAAAGAGACCAGTGACTGGTGCTCCTTTAATAGTTTATCTTAATGGCAATGACTTTACCACGTCTTATTATTGCCGTTATGCTTTAATTGATAAAATAAAGACTCGTAAAACACAATTGATGTTCAATTGCTTTAATACACTTGAAGTTTCTTGTTATGCAATAGAATAAATGAACAAAAGCACTCAAAATTCACATGGATAATAGCTTTAGAAAGTTACCTAAAATCGTTTTACGATCGCATGATGCATGATGATACCGTTCGTAAAATAGAAGGTTCGTAATTGAGAAGTTCGTAATTGGTAAGGTCGA
>NW_022719055.1:125294-134396 GCF_011630105.1 Anneissia japonica
GTTTGTGTTAACTTTTCATCACAACAACAACCACAATAACAATAACAATAATAATAATTCAATGGAGACTAATTAAGGATAATTTGCGTTCTGTTATGACAAATGCTCATTTTTATAGCCTCATGATGGTTGGAATACATCGTGATAGGTGAAGTAACCTCGACCATGACAGCGTGGTTGACAGATTTCATGCAAAATTTCCAAAATATAGAATTTCACTTTCAAGATATATGGATTTGAAAATAAATTAGATGGTTACATTGCATACGCTTTGTTTCTTGCTTTATTCAAAATGTTTTGGTTTTAGAAGCTGATTTCAACATTAGAAAGCATAGCCTACATGAAGTCATATTATAGTAACTCGATGCCTATCAAATATGTAATAACAATTCGCCATAATTCATCAAATATTCGTGGCTTCTGGCCACCACCGGGGGCCCTAGGCGGCCCCAGCCAAATGAGACTCGATTCGCTCTACTAGCCCCCCCCCCCCCCCGTCGGGGCCTTTAGCCCCTCCGTCGGGCAGGTCATGGCGCCACCACTGGACTGGTCTAAGTTTACACAGAATATTTACAATGTACAAGACTTCGTAGCAAAAAACAACAAATTCTAAACTATTCTATATTATTACTGTATAGACGAATCTCTTTCCATTGTGCTATTATTTACGGATGTAGGTAAGAATGGCCCAGAAAAAATGGCCCCAGAAAAAATGGCCCTGGAAAAAATGGCCCCGGTAAAAATGGTCCCATATGACAGGTAGGTAAAAATGGCCCCAATGAAAAATTCGGCAATAGAAATGATAAATTTTTTATGTAATCTTTAAATATTTAAATACTGTATAAGCAAGAATTGAATCAAGAAATAAAAAATGGCCCTCAATTATAAAATTCAAGAAAAAAAATTAATAATAAATAAATAAATAAATGCTGTAAAATACCCTGTAGCAAAAGTTTAATTAATAAATCAACATAAAGAATATGCATATTTGAGAACTAAAATAAATTAGTTTTTGTTACAATGCTGTAACTTGCAAAGCAACTTTTAAAAAATAGTAAAATTGCATGCGTTAAAAAAGATGCTGTTAAATTAGTATTAGAAACTTTTTAGTAGGAATATATATATACAGTACAGTAAAATGTACAATAGTCAGCAAGTTCGTCAAACAAGCTATAAAAAAAGTCTCGCCTTGGGTAGCATCTTTTTAAAGAAAATCATTAATTATATTAAAAAAACACAAGTTACTGATTGATTAAATAATTCTATTTTAAATAAGAAATGATTATGCACAGTAAAGGTAACATAGGACAACATTTAAAAGATCATTATATTAGTGCTACTGAAACTGTTAATTATTTCAAGGTTTTATCTAAGTGCAAATCCAAGTTTGATTGCTTAATTAAAGAAATTCTTTGGATCAAAAAAACTGAAACCTACACTTTTACAAACAAACTGATTCAGTCAAAGCCAAACTGTTTATCTAGTTAATCTGCTAAGAAGGGCTAATTATTGCTTAGTTTCACTGTGGCTCCACACACAGTAGGCCCTATTGATATGTAAATTAATTACTTACTTCCTGTCACTGCTTCGTATTTTTGTTCTTAGTTTTTTCAATTTACTTGATCTTGAGAATGGTTCCATGATGGACCCAAAACGTCGATCTTTCTTGTCATTAAATTTTGTTTTGAGATTATGTTCTTAATTGATTTAATAAATAAAAGCCACAAATAATAATTTGATTTACAAAATTTCATTATGTAAAAATAGTTATGCTTTAACATAGAATAAAAATATGTTACGCCTTACTTAGTTTTAATCTATGGTCTTTTTAATTAATTTTCTTTTTTTTTATTGGTAATAAATTTATCAAAACCCATTAGGTTTACAGTAATATGAAAAAAAAAAAGAAGTTTATACAGAAATAGTATCTAAAATGATCTCAATTTCCAATGTTAAAGCAAAAGATCTAATCTAAACACACAATATTAGGCAGGATGTATTTGTTTGGAAAAGAACCCACTCTTTTGTGAAATTAAGAGGTTTATAGTTGAAAATTGTAAATTTAGAAATATCAATATGTGATTTATATTTAGTTCTTTAATAGCATTTGTTTTTTAACAATTACAGCAGATACAAATAATTTTCTGAGAGATAATCAAAAAACAATGGCCATTGAAAAACATTTTTTGATAGTAGAAATAAAAGTTTTAAAAACGTTATTTCACTAACCAAGTAGAGGAATGACATACAGTATACAATATCAAATGAAATAACTTTACATGTTATAAACAATGCAAATAAACAGTAGTTAAAGCATGTGGATCAATTATGGGTTTGAATCACAAGTTCACGTATGGGAAAAGGGAGAGGCTTACTTTCTCGCAAACTTAGCAATAAATTGTCTGCTTAGGGTTTATTCAAAGAAGTATTGCTTTTAGTAAACTGAATAATTAGGAATACATTTATTTAGGCAACTAATTTAGTTGCATACTTGGTTTCTACTCATCACTAACTAAATCCAAGTGCCTACTACTGGCTTAAAATTATATAATAGTTATGTATGGCAATTATGCTAAGAATTAAAATGGCGTGTGATTGTGAGGGTAGGGTGATTATGGTATGATTAAGTGGTATTGCTAAATCCCACAAACCTCCCAAAACACACTGTAGAAAATCAAACAATTCAATTGTTGTGATTGACTGACTTTGTATATCAATAAGAAAATTAAATACATTCATAACTATTTTTTGGTTAAAATTTTTTTTATGAAAAAATACTTGCAAATACACCACAAACCTCTAAACACACTGCAAACCCCATCTAAACCATATAATTATGATTGTAGAACTTTCATTTTCTTTAAAAAAAAATAATAATTTGATGTTCATACTAACCCACTGTTTGTGGGGTTTACCAATACACAGATTGAATTTATGGAAAATTTTGATTCCTCTACAGTGAAATCGGCCACAAGTAAATCATTTTAGTATTATAAATGCATGATTTATGTTGATTTATTGATTATGTTGTTGCTATTTTTTTAACATTTAAATGGGGAAAAAAATAAAAAGTGTAATTCATGGCTTTTTATTTATCTTTGAATATTTTGTCATTGAATATTAATTCTTGCAAAAAGTAAAATGTATATAGAAATTTGTTTGATGTTAGATTCCTTTTAAAAACTAAATTATTTAAGATAAAAGCATGCATATATTGACTCAAGAAAATCAGTTTTAATACAGAATTGGATTATTGGGGCCATTTTTACCTACCTGTCATAAGGGGCCATTTTTACCGGGGCCATTTTTACCGGGGCCATTTTTTCCGGGGCCATTTTTTCCAGGGCCAATTTCCGGGGCGATTCTTACCGTACACCATTATTTACCCATAGCCTCCGTGCCCACAACCAATGCAAAATCAAGAAGTACTCCGCATGGGCGACGATCATTCGTTTAACCATGTGCTTGTTGCGCAGATAGATTTATGCTTTGCGCTGATTGGCTATGCACGCTCCAGGATTTTAGCATTGTGAACCATCCGCCGCACTGCTGCCAGCCTTTGATCGCTAGTCCGCAATACACGAACGAACGTATAATACGTGATTGAAATAGATAAATTACGAACGCATAAGATGGGTATGATTTAAATAAATAAAACAACAAACACATTAGACGGACATGAACGAATTTATGAACGATATGACGGACAAGATTTAAAAAAAAATAAAATAACGAAAACATAAGACAGACATGAAAAAATTCATAAAGGAACGAACGTATTATAAGACGGACAAGATTCTAACAATAAAACAAAGCAAACATAAGTCTGACATTTCTCAAACAAATAACAAACGTATCGGACGGACATAGACAAATGACACTGTGTAGACGAATGAATAATTTTGTAATGAACAAAATATTTATGAACAAAAAAAAAACAAATATGAAACCAATGGACGGTTTTACAAATGAACATGTACCGGTACGCATGTAAAATGTGTTGTGATGATATATTATCGATTCTGTCTTTATTCATAAATGAGAGATACTAATTGAAAGTATCCCTTCTTAATATTTTTTTTTCTTTTTTATGGGGGGGGGGGGGGCGTTTTTTTTTTTGGTTTTTTTTTTTCACCTTCTTCAGTACAATTCTGTACAGTACACCTCACACGGGAAAAAATCCGTCATTGACTTCTGTCTTAAATTGTTGAACATCTGTTTGGCAGCTTCATCTCGCCATTTCCTCACTGGCATTAGGTGAATATAATCCACATCCCCTTATCTTCCAGCCACATCAGCAGGTTGTCAGCAGCGTTAAAAGCTGTTGATGCGTTGACACTTGGGAGGTGACTAACTTCTTGTTCATCATCAGATGAATCGTGCTCCGGCGATGTTTCCACACCACTGATGATTTGATCATCCGTTAGCCACTGATAACCTGGATCGTCTGCGTCTTCAGCCAGCCATTGAACAGGTCCCATCTACTCGTTATCATCGGCTTGGTATCCGAGTTCTTCAAACATTACATCGGAATTCAGCCGAGTCATCGTCATCATGATGGTTTCTTTGATGAGGATCGGAGTCGTTGTTCGGCTCTTCTCCCAAAAGTTGTCGCCAGCTACGACTTAGGTTTTCTTCCGTTGCATCTTCCCATGCTTGGGAAATCCAACCAACGCCATCCTTGATTGTCAGCTGCTTAATGACATTTGGAATATTGTCATCGTTCGCCAGGATGTGTCGTAGGAGATGCTTTTTGTAGCGTCGTTTCAGGGGTTCCAAGATCCCCTGGTCCACAGGGTGTTCTTCTTTTTGGGAAGGGGTGATTGTGACGGAGCATTATCCAAAAGAAGTAGAATTTTGTATGGAATGTCGTGTTCATGGCACCACCGCCGGACAGTTGGAACAAAGTCACTGTGGAACCATTTTTTGAAAACGGTAGCATCCATCCATGCCGAATGTTGGCTATAATTATGTAACCGGCAAGCGAGACATGTCTTCATTTTTATAACATCTTGGTCGCTTCAATTTGTGGATGAATAAGGAGAGGCAATTTGCACGTCCCTAAAGCATTGGCACAGCCCATGATTGTTACCCTGTCCTTTGATTTTTTTCGGTGTCGCGCTTTGAACTTATCTAACCATCCACCGCTAGCCAGAAAGTTTTGGCCAAGGTAAAATTGTTCGCATTATTCAATAGATGCTTCATCTCAACTGCATTATTGAATTGATGCTTCAGGTAACAAACAACTACATTATTCAATGTATGCTTCATCTAACCAACAACTTCATTATTCAATAGGTGCTTCATCTCAACTGCATTATTCAATGTATGCTTCATCTAACCAACAATTGCATTATTCAATGTATGCTTCATCTAACCAACAACTTCATTATTCAATGGATGCATCAGGTAAGCAACAACTGCATTATTCAATGGATGGTTCATCTAACCAACAATTGCATTATTCAATGGATACTTCAACAGACCTACCAAGACTCACGCCTACGGCGTGAGAATCACGCCTCAGCGCCTCTTCTCACGCTCACCTGCCCATCAGTCATTTTCTCAACGCCTGTCGTCGATGAGGCCAAAAAAAAAAAAAACAAACAAACACAGGGAACTGTTTCTTATAAAAGAATTATACAAGTAAAATTGTATTATCATTTATGGGTATGCACCAAATTGCACAATTTAAAACCCAAAAATGAAAGGTTTTTCTATTGTGGGAGGGCCACAACCACCACAGCACCACTCGACCCCCACCACCTCCCACTCCACGGTTTGCTCCCTCAATTGATTGTTCTCACTCTCAGCTACTTGACAAACTTGACATCTCTGCTTCAAATAACCAAGAACCGCATTTTCAATGGATGCTTCAAATAACCAACAACTGCATTTTCAATGGATGCTTCATCAGGTAACTCCACAGATACATATGTTATTAAGTCTTTCAACAAATTGTTGATTATTATATGCGAAATTGCAGCCTATATATAGTACTATAGTGTACATGTTTTTCAGATGCTAGCATGGCATTTGATTGCGGAAGTCATTTTGCGCTAAATGATCTACTTTGTATAAGAGGGAATTCCTTGTCAAGAAATTTAGTAATTGTTCTGACAAAGTGTAATGTCTCCTTTTTAAATCATACTGTGTGAATATGTTCTGTCTTTCGTTATTTGCAAATTTTATGTATGGGTCTTCGAACTGCATTTAGTACTAAACTACCTAGACACTGTAGTGCCACTTAGTAACTCTGTTCCTTCATTTTATGAGTATTTGCATAAATCGGTGTATTGCTTCATGAATAGAACTAACAATAGCTTTAACAGTCTGGTATCTTGTCAAAGTTAATGCTCTGCTGTTTAATATTGTGTCTGTGTGCTATAATTTTTTCCCTACCTTTTCTAGGTAACTTTTTTGATCATTTTTTTTGATAGATATAAATTTCTGAAAAAAAAAAAAAAAAAAAACAAGATGGAGGAATGAATGAACTTCTGAATTAGTTTACAACTGATTTATTCTAACAAGGAATTGAACAGTTATTACGTCAAGTAAAAACTGCAACAATTATATATTTATTGCTAATATTATGTTATCTATATAATACCATTATTATATAACACCATTATTTATATTCAGTTTCTATACAGGTTGCAGTTCATCACCATGTCTAAATTGTTTACTATGCATGAACTACAAGTGATTGTCCAAACAAACCAATTTCCATTATTAAACGGATGCTGCAGATAACCAACAATTGCATTTTCAATGGATGCTTCGGCTAACCAACAACTGCATTATTCAATGGATGCTGCAGGAAACCAACTGCAATATTCAATGGATGCTGCAGGTAACCAACTGCATTATTAAATGGATGCTCCAGATAACCACCCACATGTTACATCAAGCAACTGCTGTATTAACCATCAACTGCATTATTCAATGGATTAACGCATGCCCGATATGGGCCTCTTTATGATTCAATGCTAATACCTAGGTCTCAGTTTAAAATGGCTTTTAGACAATGTAAACATGATAAAGAACTCTGTTGTGTTGTGACTTTATGGCTAAATCTTTGGCTAATGACAATTACCTAAAGTTCTTGGAAAAGGTGAAAAAATTTAACGGTGGCACTCTTAAACGTTCCAAGGTAGTTGAAAGAAATTTGTAATATATTGTCCTATCATGAGACTGTAAAGAATTACATTAATCACTAGGTAAATCCACAAGCTTTGACAATGTCTACACTGAGCACCTTCAAATTTTTAGTGCGAGGGTTCACACTTTTTAGTTTATGCTTTTAGCTATGGCATAATAGTCATTTTACTTCCGAAATGACATAAGGTTCTTGTACTTTTAATTAAGTTAAAGATATCACTTACAATGTAATTATTGTCCTATTGCTTTAGCCACTGTTTTATCTCAGATATTTAAACTTGTTTATAGAAGTACAGTATCAGGTAGCCTTCCTCTGGTGATCAACAGTTTGCTATAGAATCAGGTTACTCCACAGATACATACATATTTTTGTCTTTCAACAAATTGTTGATTAGTATATGCGAAATTGCAGCCTAGTGTACATGATTTTCAGATGCTAGCATGGCATTTGATCGCCGAAATCATTTTACGCTAAATGATGAGCTTGATATTAAGCGTCAGTGCAGATCACTTTGTATAAGAGGGAATTCCCTGTCAAGAAAATTTAGTAATTGTTCTGACAAAGTGTAATGTCTCCTTTTTAAATCATACCTTATGAATATGTTCTATCTTTCGTTATCATGCAAATTTTATGTATGGTTCTTTAAACTGCATTTAGTACTAAACTACCTAGACACTGTAGTGCCACTTAGTAACTCTGTTCCTTTATTTTAAAGGATGAAGATTCACATCCTGAATTCTTGTGAGTACTGGAAGCAAAGCAAAGTTCATTGTCGGTTTTTGGTATTTATTGGCTGATTATTAACTACATAATTATTTTTGTTACTTGGAGAGGAACATGATCTAATTTAGTTAAAAAAAACTAGACAGCTTGAGTACAAAATTGAAGATCATCAGAAGTACTGTAATGGCTTACTAAGTCACAATAAACAAGATGACTTAGTTTTAACAACAATAACAGTCTAATCATCATTTTGATATTTTTACAAAAAGTTATAATTAATGATAATTAGAGTAATTTTAATATTGATTTAGCACATTTTGCTAAATCTTTCTGTGCACTTTATATTAGAAATAAAAAATCTGGAATTGAGCAAAATACAGTATTAAAAGATGTTCTGTGTTGCTTGAATGTGCTGATGTTATTTGCTTGACATTCCGAAGAAACAGAGACACTGACAAATTACTGACATCTATTAAACTCTGTTGAATGTTGTGACGTTAAAAAAGACACTGAGGATGATCTCAATGTCCTTTTGCTGCCACATATATAGTAGGGTCGTGACAAAGTGCGAGCCAGCGAGTCATGCGAGTCAATGCGCGAGCCATGCGAGTCATACATTTTAAATCCTTTTTTTTTCACCGGGAAGTTTTGCATGTGTAGTCCATGGAAAATGGTGCACTTAAAACTGATCTCTTCCGTTAACCCACGGATAAGCATATGTACCTGCTCCCTAGCAGCTGTCACCCCCCGCACTGTACAAAAAACATTCCGTACAGCCAAGCATTGCGCATGAAACGCATTTGTTCTTCGGATTTAGATTTTCAGAATCGAACAGAAGAACTATCCGGACATCTCCGGAATAGAAATTATCATCGAGGACCCATTAAAAATGCTATTAAAAAAAAGCAAAGGACATACCTCGTGCTCAAACACTGACGTACAAACCACGTCAACGATCGACCAGAGTGCCACTGGTCACTACATATCACCCTAGGTTACCACCAATAAGGGCTATAATTCAGAAGCATATGCCCATTCTACAGACCACAGAACGTCTTAGGTCTGTTTTCCCGGATACACCGTTTATAGCCTATCGCAGACCATCTAACCTTCGTGATATATTAGTACGATCTAAATTCAAGAGGCAAACTAACTCTTGCGACAACCGTAATTTGGGTAGTCATCTTTGTGGTTCATCATGCAAAACATGCTCCCTG
>NW_022719055.1:134492-135551 GCF_011630105.1 Anneissia japonica
GTGGTAAACAATATGTCGGAGAAACAAAAAACACTCTCCGTATGAGAATGACGCAACATAGATCAGCTATCAGAACATCTAAGCTTGATCAACCAGTAGCCGAACATTTTAAATTTAGCTGGTCATTCAATTTCAAATTTCAGAGTGATTGCAATTGACCATAATGCCAGTTGGAGCGACTAAAATCGCAAAGATAAAGAGAATCACTGGGAACTTTTACTTAAAACAACCACACCATTT
Source organism: Anneissia japonica (assembly GCF_011630105.1). Lineage (NCBI taxonomy): Eukaryota > Metazoa > Echinodermata > Crinoidea > Comatulida > Comatulidae > Anneissia > Anneissia japonica. The sequence continues at coordinate 134,733 of NW_022719055.1, forward strand.
GGACTCAATATTAGGAACGTTCTCCTTGTACACTAAATTAAACCAATGGCATTTCAATTTATTCTGGATAAATCATTTGGCTTATTTATTGAGGCTTGCCTCTAAAGTTTAGTTTTGGCCTTCCTGTTTACTTGTTTAGGCTATTTATTCTAATCATGTGTATAAGAGACAGGACACAACACAGATCAGCTATCAGAACATCTAAGCTTGATCAAACAGTAGCCGAACATTTCAATTTATCTGGCCGAAAGCTCTGGTTCTATTTCTGGCTGTTTACTTACGTTTACTTTTTAGCTGTTGCTTATAATTTTTGTATCTCTACTGAGATCCAGCCATTGTTTCCCACAGCATTGTTGTTTTTCAGTATTTTGCATTTTAATATATATATATATATATAAATATATATATATATATAATTTTATATATACTGTATATATTTATTTATATATTTTTATATTTTTTTGTATATTTATACATATATATACTTATTTGTATATTTATTTATATATAGGCCTATGTATATATTTACTATATATTTATTTATATATTTATTTTTATATACTTATTTATGTATATATATTTATATACTTATTTATTTATATATATAATGTATTATTGTTTTATATTATATACTGTAATTATTTATATATTTATTCATATATTTATTTATATATTTGTTTGTATATTTTTTGTATATTTATTGGTATATTTATTTGTATATGTATTTATATATATTTATATGTTTATATATTTGTGTATATATATATTTATATATATTAATATGTACATATATTTATATATAGATTTATATATATATAT
>NW_022719055.1:135582-135906 GCF_011630105.1 Anneissia japonica
ATTTTTTTTTATATATTGCTTGTATATTTATTTGTATTTGTATATATATATATATTTATACATATATATATTTATTTATATATTAATATATAAATAAATACACAAATAAATATACAAACAATATATATAAAAATTAAGTAATTATATAAATAAATATATAAACATAAATATATAAATATATATAAATACATATATAAATAAATATATATATATATAAATAAATATACAAATAAATATAACACATATATAAATATATATAGTCCTATAAATAAATATATAAATAATTACAGTATATATAAAATAATAATACAGTATATATAGATA
>NW_022719055.1:135914-136733 GCF_011630105.1 Anneissia japonica
CACAAATAAGTATATAAAAATAAATATATAAATAAATATATAATAAATATATACATATATATAAATGAATATACAAATAAATATATATATATAAATATACAAATAAATATAAAAATATATAAATAAATACACAAATAATTATACAAACAATATATATAAAAATTAAATAATTATATAAATAAATATATAAACATAAATATATAAATTTATATAAATACATATAAAAAAAAATATATATAAATAAATATACAAATAAATATAACACATATATAAATATATAAAGGACTATAAATAAATATATAAATAATTACAGTATATATAAAATAATAATACAGTATATATATATAAATATATAATATACAAATAAGTCTACTTTATCGAAAATTCGTGTTTTCACATACGAAGATTTTCTTGCTTTAGCAGGGTTTTCGTTTGTTGAAATGTGTCTTTGTATTTTCTCTCTGTTTTTCCATATGGTCGCTACCGTAGACTTCGAAAGTCCAAAACGTTTTCCAATCGCTGAATTGGACTCCTGGTTCTCATAGCCTCAGTTTCGTATCAATGGAAATACACTGTCTTAGTCTTTTCAAGGCAGAAGTCATTGTTGAAATGTACATTCCATTTCAACAATACAAATGATACTGTGTAGACGAATGAATAATTTTGTAATGAACAAAATATTTATGAACAAAAACAAACAAATATGAAACCAATGGACGGTTTTACAAATGAACATGTACCGGTACGCATGAAACAAGTTGTGATGATATATCGCTTCTGTCTTTATTCATAAATGAGGGATACTAATTGAAAGTATCC
>NW_022719055.1:136909-139487 GCF_011630105.1 Anneissia japonica
TCTTCAGTACCATATTGTACAGTACACATCATACGGGAAAAAATCCTTCATCGACTTCTGTCTTAAATTGTTGAACCTCTGTTTGGCAGCTTCATCTCGCCATTTCCTCACTTGCATTAGGTGAATATAATCCACATCCCCTTATCTTCCAGCCACATCAGCAGGTCGTCAGCAGCGTTAAAAGCAGGTGATGCGTTGAATCTTGGGAGGTGACTAACTTCTTGTTCATCATCAGATGAATCGTGCTCCTGCGATGTTTCCACACCACTGATGATTTGATTATCCGTTATCATCGGCTTGGTATCCGAGTTCTTCAAACATTACATCGAATTCAGCCAAGTCACCGTCATCATGGTGGTTTTTTTTTTGATGAGGATCGGAGTCGTTGTTCAGCTCTTCTACCAGAAGTTATCGCCAGCTACGACTTAGGTTTTCTTTTTCCTTTTTTTTTAAACATGAGAACAGTAAAACGTTTTAAGTCAAAAGTGTGATTGTGTTATTCATTCAATTGTGATCTTTTCTAACATATTAATTAGCATCTTAAATTCCTGTTCAACTTTTAATTTCCATTTTACTTATAAATTCCAATCCAATAACAATGGTCTATAATCAATGTATAATTAATGTTCATTCAATGTTCAGCAATCCAATCAATGTTCAATCAATGTTCAATAATCAATGTATAATCAATGTTAATTCATTGTTCAATAATCGACTTTCAGCAATCAAATCAATGTTCAATAATCAACGTTCAGTAATCCAATCAATGTTCAATCATACTATTTTGGAGGCATGCACAGCCTAAACCATACTGGGATGCATCGCATGTTAGTGTTAAGTGTTTGGTCACATCGTAATATGCAAGGACTGGTGGGCTTGTTATCATACTTTTAAGCTTCTCAAAAGATTCCTGCTGATGTGGTTGTTAACACCATTGCGTGTCTTTGTGTAACAACTGCCTTAAGGGTGCTGCTACTTCACTAAAGTTCTCTATGAATTTCGAAAGATAGTTTGCCATACCAAGAAAACGGCTTAAAGCTTGTGTATCCTTTGGAGCTGGCATCTCGCATATAACCTTTATCTTCTCAGGATCAGGTTTTATACCATTATCGGTTAGTTTCCAACATAGAAAACCTGACGAAACTTGCATTCGTTCTTATTCAAGCGGAGTCCAACCTTCTGAATTCTCTGTAGCACCTCCTTTAAATTCTTGTCATGCTCGTCTAGATCTTTACAAGTGACTAGCAGGACATCCACAATTATCTCACAAGGATATCCTTCAAAGAGTATTTCCATTGTGCGTTGAAATACTTCTGATCCACTATTGATACCATATGGCATTCTAAGATACCTGCATCGGCCAAGGGGAGTGTTGAACGTAGTCAACTTTGAAGATTCTTTATCTAATGGTACCTGCCAAAACAAAGTTTTTAGCATCTAAGACCGTAAATACTGTGGCATTGGCTAAATTTCTAGTTATTTCCTCAACAGTTTTCATTGGGTGATGGGGGTCTCTTCAGAGCACCATTTAAATCTCTTGGATCTATGCACAATCTAATTTCTTCAGTGTTCTTTTTTCTTGTTGCAACCATTGATGACACCCATGTTATTGCCTCTTCTACAGGAGTGATGACGCCAATTTTTGTCATTCGTTTATGTTCTTTAATTACTTTGTCCTCCATGGGCTTTGGAACTTTCCTTGGGGTCTTACCACTAACGGTACTGAAGGGTTTACAGACATCTTATATTTCATCGGTAACTTTCCCAAATCTTGTGTTACGACATGCACCATGTTATCATTAACGTTTAGCAAGTTTTAGAGAATCTGCTAATCCAATTATGGGAGTGTAATCACCATCAACAACATAGAATTTCAGTTGGTGTTGTTTTCCCGCTGAATCTATAATTAATCTTGCCATTCCCAAAGTAGTTATGGTATTACTACTATATGCTACCAGATTTGGCTTTTCTGATTGGTCTATGTCATCAGCAGCTTTAATATTTTGCAGAGTATTTAGTGGTATTACATTACACTTGGCACCAGTGTCCATCTTTAATGTGAGAGGGTGATTGTTGACCATTACAGTTGTTTTTATTTGTCTGTGACAATAGTTTGTTTGCATTTTCTGTAGTTTCATGAACCAGGCATATCTGAATGGTTCAGATATGCCTAAAGTTAATTCACTCTGAGATAATAACGCTTTTCTCACTACTTCTTTATTAACACCACATACGATCCTATCTCTTATTAGCTCGTCAGTTATCGGACCAAATTCACAAATTTTAGATAGGGTTTGCAGCTTAGCTAAATATGCCTGGACAGGTTCATCTGGTAATTTAGAAAGAGTGTTGAATTTATGCCTTTCTAGTATAATATTCTTTCGTGGTAAGCATAAGTCACAAATTTTTTTCTTTAGATCTGCCAGTTTTTCAGGGGACTCAGCTGGAGTAACGTTGCCGTCAGCATCAGTAATTGCAGGTTTGTAGGTAAAACTCCTACTTTTTTTCAATGGTATCTTGGCCCTCTGCAACATTTAATAATATGTATGCTTTCTCTTTATCTGATTTATTACCATGG
>NW_022719055.1:139774-140983 GCF_011630105.1 Anneissia japonica
GCTGTCAAGGCGAGCGTCATAACCATTAGACCACGGAGGCTTCATGGTTGAACAGATTCAAATACCACCAGATACACTCCATTACACAATAGATACGGCTAGAAACAATATAGGTGCATATAATATAAATCAAGATAGCCGTTAACACTGTTAAATTATATATAACAAATCATCAAAGAAAGGTAAATACAGTGTTTTAATAAAGGACAATAATACATCGCGTAGCATAGCTCTCAACGAATGTAGTCCTGCAAATAAATGAATAAAGAAATTGTGTAATAAAATGCCTCCGGCGGGACTCGAACCTGCGATCTCTCGCTGTCAAGGCGAGCGTCATAACCATTAGACCACGGAGAACCAGAAATTAAGGAAGAATCTGTATTGTCCTGAGAGTTATCCTGGATCAAAGTATCCCAAATTTTCCGAACTTTGTTAACAAAAAAGACAGAAAACCTCTCAGCAAGATCTTTGTCAGAAACAGTAACTGGAAGAACTGATGACTTTGAGCGGTGTAGAAGGTCATAAGCGTAAACCAAATAATTCCCAGACGCGAGTCCTGTAATGTTTGTCAACCACAGCTATCCGCTCCTTTGATGTTAACCGACTGCTGCTGTTAACGATGATAGCAGTCTAATGTCGTCTATGTAAGACGGTCTAAATTTAGATCGGCATGTCGCCGGAAAGACACCAGTGACTGGTGCTCCTTTAATAGTTTATCTTATTAGCAATGACTTTACCACGTTTTATTATCGCCGTTATGCTTTAATTGATAAAATAAAGACTCGTAAAACACAATTGATGTTCAATTGCTTTAATACACTTGAAGTTTCTTGTTAAGCAATAGAATAAATGAACAAAAACACTCAAAATTCACATAGATAATAGCTTTAAAAAGTTACCTATAATAGTTATTACGATCGCATGATGACGTCATCGGCCAAACACCGTTCGTAAAATAGAAGGTTCGTAATTGAGAAGTTCGTAATTGGGAAGGTCGACTGCAGTCGACCTTCTCAATTGCGTACCCTTTGGTCTAGAAGGCATTCGTAATTGAGAAAATTCGCAATTGAGAATTATTAAAAAATAGCGCCCTCTATCGAGAAAAATAACGGAAACATAGATTTTTTAACCATGTGTGTGCGCTTAACGATCGTCACGGCCTATTGGTATGGTCTATGACTGGTCCAGTGGTGGCGCCAGGGGGGCTGG
>NW_022719055.1:141035-156575 GCF_011630105.1 Anneissia japonica
AGACGATAAATTTTGTCGGGGAACAAACAAATAAAAAAAAATATTTACATGTAATATTCGTTTAGCCACCATACTTTTCATCTCAACAACAATAACAATAACAATAATAATAATAATAATAATAATAATAATTCAAAGAGACTAAAGATAATTTGCGTTCTGTTATGACAAATGCTCATTTTGATAGCCTCATCATGGTTGGAATATACATCGTGGTAGGTGAAGCAACATCGACCATGACAGCGTGGTTGACAGATTTCATGCAAAATTTCCAAAATATAGAATTTCACTTTCAAGATATAGGGATTTGAAAATAAATCAGATGGTTACATTGCATACGCCTTGTTTCTTGCTTTATTCAAAATGTTTTGGTTTTCAAAGCTGATTTCAACATTAGAAAGCATAGCCTACATGAATTCATATTATAGTAACTCGATGCCTATCAAATAAGTAATAAAAATTCGCCATAATTGATCAAATATCCGTGGCTTCCAGGGGGCGAAGCCCCATGTCTCCCACTGGGAGCCCTAGGCAGCCCCCGGCCCCCAGCCAAATGAGACTCGATTCGCTCCACTAGCCCCCTCCCGTCGGGGCCTTTAGCCCCTCCGTCGGGCAGGTCCTGGTGCCACCACTGGACTGGTCTAAGTTTACACAGAATATTTAAAATGTACAGGACTTCGTAGCAAACAACAACAAATTCTAAACTATTCTATATTTTTACTGTATAGACGAACCTTTCTCCATTGTGCTATTATTTACCCATAGCCTCCGTTCCCACAACCGATGCAAAATCAAGAAGTACTCCGCATGGGCGACGATCATTCGTTTAACCATGTGCTTGTTGCGCAGATGGATTATGCTTTGGGCTGATTGGCTATGGACGCTCCAAAGTTTTAGCATTGTGAACCAGCCGCCGCACTGCTGCCAGCCTTTGATCGTGAGTCCGCAATACACGAACGAACGTATAAGACGTGATTCAAATAGATAAATTACGAACGCATAAGAAGGGTATGATTTAAATAAATAAAACAACAAACACATTAGACGGACATGAACGAATTTATGAATGATATGACGGACAAGATTTAAAAAAAAAGAAATAACGAAAACATAAGACAGACATGAAAAAATTCATGAAGGAACGAACGTGTAAGACGGACATGATTCAAACAATAAAACAAAGCCAACATAAGACTGACATTTCTCAAACAAATAACAAACGTCTAGTTCATGGAAACTGGGTTGAAGGTCAAATGATGATATTTGCGTGTGTAAACAAAGCCAGCAGTGCGTGTCCATAGCTAGGCCTACTTAATTGGTGTAGCGCAGTACTGTTGGTATTTTGGGGCAAAAATCATTGATAAAAAGAGACTATTAACAAAAAATGTAGTTAGTAATAAGGATATTCCCAAGCATACAAGTATTAGAAACCCCATTCTAAAAATGACAACAAATCAAATTTATTGTTTGTTACTAAAGCGTACTGCGAAGCCTCCTGTTCAAACCCAACGGAAATGGGAAATTTTGTTGAAGACTGAAAACAATTGGATACACACCTGGCGCATTAAACTAAAAAATAAGAAGGATAATGTAATTAGGCAATTGAACTATAAGTTGCTTCATATGATTGTACCTACACGAAAATTTTTGTTAAGGATGAGCGGTGTATTGAATGCAATGTACTGGATGATGAATTACATTATTTTTTTGAATGTAAAGACGCAAGAGTAATGTGGAATTTTATTAATTATAGTTCCAAATTAGAAACACCACTGTCCTTTCATAACATTGTACTAGGTACAGGCAACAGATTCTTAGATAATATCTGTAGTCTTGGGGCATTTTGTATATACAAGGCTCGAACGTTAAAGCACATTGGTAAATGGAAGCTTAATTCCATTGCGACCTTATTTTCTATAGAGTATTATAACAAAAAGTTATTAAATAAAATTTAAAAAAAAAAAAAAAATAAATAAAAAAAAAAATTAAAATGGCATTATGGAGTTATGTGTATATAGATAACCTGTTTGTTTATAGGTCCAATATGCTTATTGTGTAAGTTTGGGTATTGCAAATATAGGTAGGTGTATGTGAATATTAACGTGAGTGCGGATGTATGTAGGTATGTCGACATATGCCTAGGATTTCTGATCAATATTTGATTAATGTAAGCTACTTGTCATCCTGTGGCATGTATGCGAGTACAATGTATATGTATGTATGTACAGTATACTACTTATATTAAAAAAGGTTAGTAGAATATAATCAGAAAAATATACATATAAAAGGAACACGTTGAAAACATATATTTAAATGTCGTACTTTACTATGAAAATAACTATAAAGAAATAATAGTTAGCCATCAAGATGGACTAACCCGTTTTAAAGAAAAATTATTTTTATCTCTGTAAATACTCATATTGGATATTTCACGGTACCACATAAAACCTTGTAATTGTAAATTATGTAGTGATGAAATGTGAGAAGTAATAAAAGTGGGATAACCCCACAAAAGACAAAAAAAAAATATTTAGTTAAAATACAAGTCTAAATTATTGAGAAGGTTAACAAAAACACACCACACACTCGTATTATTTCACAATTAGAGGCTCAATCGAGTCCAGTATTCAGAGCCTAGAATGGATTCCCCTACGCCGGCGAGCGGGGAATAAATAGCAGACGAACGTTCATCGTAGAAAACCGTTTACGGTAAATCGTCAACTATTTTCAGATTATCTTTTCGATATTTTTTTACTACAATTACTAATATTTGTAAACAAGTTTTTAAAAAAATGTCGTTTTTTAATATATTAACGTAATTAATAAATTTCCAACCGACATAAATACAGCGGTTTTGTCACTCACGACTGTAACCGCGGTGCTAGGCCAAAGACCTCTAGTTCATGGAAACTGGGTTGAAGGTCAAATGATGATATTTGCGTGTGTAAACAAAGCCAGCAGTGCGTGTCCATAGCTAGGCCTACTTAATTGGTGTAGCGCAGTACTGTTGGTATTTTGGGGCAAAAATCATTAATAAAAAGAGACACTCAATCATCAATTATGTCAGTTCAGTAATTTTATTGAACATATAACACAATTAGTATAATTAATATTTTTTCATTAGGCCTTCTCAATGATAATAATTGACATAGGCCTATATATAATATAGGCCTATACACTGTATTAGCTTACAGTATATGTATTATTTTTATTCAGGTATAAATACACAAAATATACAAAGGCTGAGATGAATTTATTTTATGTAAATTATTAAAATATTATAAACAAAATTGCAAGTATTAAAATACAGTATATCAATTAAAAAATACAAAACTTAATACAATAAATACAGTATGTATAAAATATTAATTTATAAATTTTTTTTTATAGATGGAATACCACACAACAGCTGTTGCAGGCATATGCTGCGCTTGTGGGAAAAAATTTCGATCTACAGCTCGTGTGGAAAAGGATAAAAAATGGGCTTCACGCGTGGATCTTAAATTAGCTACAACTTCATTTAACTACAATCACGAAATTTTTCCTAGCTTCATTTGCAGGAATTGCAACCTTCAGAGCTAGAAGGATGGATGCAAACTGATCTTTAACTTTCGTAATCATTCTATTAGCAGCTGCATTACATGTTTTATGTACAGACAACAATAGCAAGCCTATACTAGAATCAAATACAAGAACGCTATAGAAGTAACGCCAAAACCCAATTTGGCATGTGACCATCAGCATCGTAACTTTAAATTACTAGCAATGAACAGTATTTTTCATGTTCTATCTGTGACAATGTTTTATGTCCAAATTACTTAGTTAGTACATGTGGACACAGCTTTTGTTACGATTGTGTGAACTCCGTATTTTGTACTATTTTACGGAAGCAAATTCCATGTTTTGTTTGTAATTATTTGTTGAATTTTAATAATTTCAACTTGCCACAAACTTTAGCAAAAGAGGCACTTTTTGCAGCTGAAGTGTCGTGTAATAATTGCGAATTAAAAATTAAATATTCAGAAACATCTAGGCATACATGCATTCCGAACGCGCAAGAATTTCAGCAAACAACAGAACTTTTATCTATGTCAAAAAAATTATTATATGCTGTTGAGACAACCACTCAAATTCACAAGTCAATTCAACAACTATCTGATAAAGTACTTCTCAAAAACCTGAAAGAAAATGATGGCCAGCACAAACTCCAAACATTTGGAAGGGTATGTATTATCCAATAAAACCCTACAGTCACTCTTGTTATGAATTCATGTTTGCTCATTAGTTGGTGTAGGAACAATGTCACTCTGCACTGTCATTGCATGCGATTGTTTGAATACTTATTTTCAAAAATATTGCTTGTTTCATATTTCAGCCCAGAAAGGTTACTCTTATAACCAACACCACACATAAGAGTTCAGAAGTCTCCAAGAAAACACTAATGAAGCGAAACCGCGAGGTTGAAGATCTTGCCCGTCAAGTCAATAATGATGATGGTAAACAAAATATAATCAATCAGCTTCGGAATGCTTCATCTGAACATCTGATTGCAGCTGGTATAGAGAGTTCTCAAATGACGGTTGATAAGGCCCTTGCCTTGATAACAGACTGTAATGTCACATGGGAACAGCTGAGAAAAATAAAACGGTATGAATAAATAATACAAACCAATCAAATAAATAAAATTGTCAATCATTTAAATTTGGTGAGAATAACGTTTAATAAGTGTTTAGTAAGACGAATTGTAAGAGATAAAATTAAGTTTATAGAAAAAAAAACTATTTAAAATTTATTCTGTATATTTACAGCTATTCAGCTTGTCGTGGTATCCCATCAGAAAGAAAGATTCGGCAGAGACAAAGAGAACTAATTGATGGCAAATTTGTAGCCACGACTATGCAGTTAATGCAACGCTCATCGAGGTATGACGAATTCCGTCTTGTACAGTGTGCTGTGGTGTGGATGACAGACGTTCACAGAACTGTCACCTGTCACTTAGAACAACATTTAATGTAAGTGTATTTACAAATCATTGTGATACCTTTCTAATGGTCATCTACTTCAGGATGTATAGGTTGACATCAATACAAATTTAATTTTAATGCGTTAATCTGTTTCGGTTGTTTTTTCAGCTTGGTTTGCTTAGGTTACACTCTAGGATGGATTGTATTTTCTGTTTTTCTGTTAAGCGCATAGAGACCCGTGTATTATGTGCTATATAAGTCCCCAACCATTACCATTACTTCTGTAAATAAAAAAAATTGAATACTGTATAATTATGATTTAATTTTGCAGGCTGAATAATCTTGTGCCACACAATGGAGAAATATGGCTGAAATTTGGGGGGATCAGGGGGGGTGGGTCAACTAAATTTGAAATACAAATTGTCAACATAAAAAATCCAAATGCAACCAGAAACGTTGTAGTCGTTCTCCTGTTTGAGGCGCCAGATTGCATGTTCAACATAGAGGCAACCTTGCCAAATATATCGCATGCAATTGCAAAAATGGATGGGACCAAATGGAGGTAAATAATGCATTGAAAAAGATATTTTTACAATTTTGTGTTAGTAAAAGATTTACACTCTGTAAATTATACAATTTTATACTCTCTTTTTAAATTTAAGTCAATAAATTTCATTTAGCAATCTAATTGAATAGCTGATTGTTTTATGTTATTAATACACAGGGACTATACTCTAAGGCTGTTTGGTTTCGGCGACTATGTCTACCTTACAAAGCTCTATGGGCTTCTTGGACCTAATGGTAAGCACTTTAGGGGTTGATATACAGTACGGTACAGTACTTATTATTTAGTAAGGATTGTCGTATTCATGAATGAATGAATGGGCTGCTATCCACAGCATTTATTGGGTCTAATATAAAATATATCAGAAAATTGTCTTTAGTACACTACAATTAATATAGACAACATATAGAATATCAAAACATCAAAGAACATCAAAACGGACAATATCAAAAAACATGCAAAATAGAAAAATATCAAATTCAAATACAATGTACAAAAGGGAAAGTTTAAAGTTCATAATATCAAGAAGAATTATATTAGAAAGATTAAAATTATTATTAGAATTACATTTAAAAAAATCCATACTGTATATAGAAGTTGAAAAATGGTATTGGCTGTTTAATAAAATTTATTGTACATTCTTCCAAAAGGACGTTATCCGTGCCTTTATTGCACACAAACTGCGAAGGAAATCAAAGATGGACAAACACCAACAGAACACCGGACATTAAAGCAAATAAACAATGATTATGCAAAATTTATAGAAGATGGAAGAAAGGAAATGGCAAAAGAAGTATCAAGATGTGTCATAAAGAAGCCCTTAGTAGACACTGAAATTGATCATGTAAGCATTCTGTGTCTAAAATTCGGCATACAATTCATATTTTTAAGGGTTAGTTATAATTATAATGTATTTTACATTTCTTTTTAGGTTTCTGTTCCGTCTCTTCATGTATCTTTGGGGATTTTCAAGAAGCTATATGAGAAGCTGGAAACAGATGCCCATGAAATCGACATGATTGTATACAATTCTCAAGTAAATATTGCAAAAAAAAATGATGATGATGATGATGACGATGATGAATTAGATGATTTCAGTGAGCGAATAAAGATTCAAGTAAAAGAAAAATCAGGTAACTAAGTACAGTAGATATGTATTTACCTTCAATCATTCTGCAGTTGGACACTGTGACGACTCCACTGGGTTCGACCTTGTATCCATTTTTTCAAATTATCTGTAATTAGTAAGATATTTAGTTACGGCTGTAATAATATGTTATAATTTACAGATTTGAAGCAAAAGATAAAGAAACTGATAGAAGAAATTGAAGAAATTGAAGATGGCCTTCCTTTAAGCTTCTACCAAGGGGATGACAAAAAATCTATTGAGAAAGAAATCAAAAAGATAATAAAGGCAAAGGAAGAAATGTCTAAAATTGTATGTACTATTAAGAAATTGTATGTACTATTAAGAAATTGTATGTATTGACAAAATAACCATATGAAAACCTATTTTAATTTGATTAAACACTTTTTTGTGAAACTATGCAGTCTGTTATAATATACTGATTGAAACAGTATATTAACAACTAATTATAACAGACTGCATAGTTTCACAAAAAAAGTGTTTAATCAAATTAAAATAGGAAAACCTATTTTAATTTGATTTAATGAGTTGTTAATATACTGTTTCAATCAATACATTTATATTTTTCAATAGGACAAACTTCTAGATAATGACTTGCCATTTGGCACTGGATGAATTTCTGCAACGTAACAAAATTCAACGGCAACAATATCATGGAAAGGATTTCAATGGCAACCATGTGCATAAAGCACTACAGGTACAGTTGTTTTTATTTAATTGTATTGTATAATAAATTGTAATTATAAACAAGTAATAATTACCATTATCAATTAATAAATATTTTTATTATTAATTTCATTAGGTTCCAGTAATACATGATTTATTCAAAGTTCCAAAAGAAGTTGTAAAAAGCAAAATAGAAGATAAGATTGGCATTGGAAAAATGAGGCTAGTAGCCACAAAATTAAAGCAGCTTGAAGAAATCAAAGACCTATTTTTGCTATATGGAGAAGTTCACAATAGCATGAACCATTGCAACTTCATGAATGATGCAGAAATTTATCATCTTGGTAAGTATATTCATTAAAACCTTATATAATTATGGTTTAAACCTTGATATACAGTTTAATATGGATTACAATTTGTCTTTTTATTTACAGAAACATACATTAAGAAATTTATGGTTTCATACAGAACAACTGGGATGTCAGTGACGCCAAAATTACATATGCTTGAGCAGCATGTGATAGAACAAGTGAAAAAATGGCACTTTGGGCTTGGCCTACTTGGAGAACAGGGCGGAGAAGCACTTCATGCTGTGTTCAACAAACGAAGACGGTTTGTTAGTGGAATGCCTGACAAAGCCAAACAGAATTTGTCCATAATGAGGGCACACTTCACAACAACGATACCCGTTATACAAAATGAGGTTGAGCAGCCAAAGCGGAGAAAACGCGGTAAGAATACCAGTTAACAGAGTACTGTACAATTAATTTATATTTTTTAGCATGTTATAGTACTGTAATCATATTTAATAAGCAAATAAATTAAAATACAATTTTTTACACTGTACCTTTGTTTTTTTACAGCAATCGCTGAAGAATAAACCAAGTGTCCAATGCTACAGTGTCAGTCACCAATGAAGTGAACCTGAAACAATTTGAATGTTGATTGATATATTTGTTGATATAAATCGTATATGCTATTTTAGCAAACAGTGATGGCATTTTGTGTGTTAACATTGTGATACAGTATTCTCCCAATTGACAAATTTTTACTGGTAAATTTGTCCGTAAAAATTCAGCAATGCACACAGTTTGAGGTGTTACCCCTTTTGAGTGACTTTCTTAAAATACCTTTTTTGATAATGACTTGAAGAGCACCACATATATTCATAGCCTACTGTTGGCATAGATTGGAATGATGTTAATTCATTGAAAGAGGGCCAGTATCGACTACCTAGGCCTATCAGTATTTTTTTCTAAATTTTACAAAACTCTAAATTTTTACTAGTTGGCCTGTTATTTTACTGGAAAAAATTGATGGCTAAAACGGCTTCGGGAGAACACTGTGATACATTTTTTTAACTGGTTGGGTAACTTTAAATTTTAGCATAGTGCATATTGACAGTTTTCATTGGTTAATGCAGGGCCGCAATGACTCTACACCCGATCAACCTAATATAATGTGTACATTATTATTATGCCTACCAAGTGTTTCTAATTCAATGTTGTTGTCACCTGATGTTTGGTTCAACGACTGTCCAATCGCTGGCACTACAGATTTTGAATGTTGATGATTGTACAAAACTGAAATAAACAGATAAATGTGTTAACGTTATAAGGTGTCGGATTTTTTTTTTACAACTACCTAACTAACAAGAGCAATTTGTAGTGTTAGAACAAATAATGGCACATGTTTATTTATTAGATTTATCACATTAACCTACATCAAAAACTTGGAAAATTGGCCTAGGCCTTGATGCGGATTTTTTTTTTTTTGCCCTATAAATAATTACGCCAACTTCTTTAAAAAAAAAATGCAATTTTATGACTTTTTTTTAAATAACAATGAAATTGAACCATTTTTTTTTTACAATATTTACAAATAAATATTATTGCTAAATAAAAAACTTAATTTTTTTTTCATGTGCCTTAATCCCTAACCTATGTATATTCAGTCTTTAACACTAACCTCTCCCCCCAGTCTATACATGTCAATGGCCTAGAGCCTAGGCTAGGCCTAGCCTATGGCCTAGGCTACATAGATTACAGAAATTATATCACTAGGCATAGGCCTATGCCTACCTAATTCAAAGTTTGTCTACATTGGTAGGTAGGGTAAGTGTCAGTCTCCAACATTATACCGTATGGTCGTGAATGTTGTACACAAGACCATAGCCCACGTGTACTACTAACCTGCTGGTGCTGCACACCTTTTTTACACGGTACAAAAAAACGACATCACAATTTTATATAATTATTCAAGTGTTATATTAGACAAACCTACATGCCTTAGTCAAAAAATAGTTGACGATTTCGAAATTCATGCTTTTCAAGTTTACAATAAAATTGGCGGCAAAAAATATATTTAAAAAATTGCAAAATTCCACCTACCTTCTCATATTATTTTCTACGCTTTTCAAAATGGAAAGACAAGCATGGTTAGGCTATTGTGAAGTTTAAAGTCCCCGGATGATGACATCATCGAAACTTTGTTTTTTTTTTTTTTCGAAATCTAAGCCTTGTGATTGGGCAGTATTGTTTACAAAACAAAGCACCAACTTACTTCCGGGTCTGTAAACAGCGCCCGCTATAACAGCTGGAATACGATTTGTACGCAAACTGAAAACTGAGGGCGTGCTACTTATTTTCTATAAATTGCACTGCATGAAAAAGTGGTGGGCTTGGTATCCGAGTTCTTCAAACATTACATCTAATTTAGCCGAGTCATCGTCATCATGATGGTTTCTTTGATGAGGATCGGAGTCGTTGTTCGGCTCTTCTCCCAGAAGTTGTCGCCAGCTACGACTTAGGTTTTCTTCCGTTGCATCTTCCCATGCTTGGAAAATCCAACCAACGCAATCCTTGATTGTCAGCTGCTTGATGACATTTGGAATGTCGTCATCGTTCACCAGGATGTGTCGTAGGAGATGCTTTTGTAGTGTCGTTTCAGGGTTTCCAAGATCCCCTGGTCCATAGGCTGAATCACGCTAGTGGTGTTTGGGGGAAGATACTCAACCCAGACGTTCTCATCCTCAGAAACGAGTTCTGCTTTTGGGGGGTGTGACGGAGCATTATCCAAAAGAAGTAGAATTTTGTATGGAATGTCGTGTTCATGGCACCACCGCCGGACAGTTGGAACAAAGTCACTGTGGAACCATTTTTTGAAAACGGTAGCATCCATCCATGCCGAATGTTGACTATAATATGTAACCGGCAAGCGAGACATGTCTTCATTTTTATAGCATCTTGGTCGCTTCGATTTGTGGATGAATAAAGAGAGGCAATTTGCACGTCCCTGAGGCATTGGCACAGCCCATGATTGTTACCCTGTCCTTTGATTTTTTTCGCATTTTTTGGCATTTTTTTCGTTTCGTAAAACCAACGAACGATTAGGGATTAGCCGCCACCAAAGACCTGTCTCATCGGCGTTAAAAATTTGATATCTGTTCAACTGATTTTCCTCAATGATGCCTTCAAATTTGGTTTTGAACTGGTCAATCGAGTTAAAATCAGCTGATAGTGATTCCCCTTGAAGTGTCGTTCATCGAATTCCATGTCGCGCTTTGAACTTATCTAACCATCCACCACTAGCCAGAAAGTTTTAGCCAGGGTAAAATTGTTCGCATTATTCAATAGATGCTTCATCTCAACTGCATTATTGAATGGATGCTTCAGGTAACAAACAAGTGCATTATTCAATGTATGCTTCATCTAACCAACAACTTCATTATTCAATAGATGCTTCATCAAATGCATTATTCAATGTATGCTTCATCTAACCAACAATTGCATTATTCAATGTATGCTTCATCTAACCAACAACTTCATTATTCAATGGATGCATCAGGAAAGCAACAACTGCATTATTCAATGGATGCTTCATCTAACCAATAATTGCATTATTCAATGGATACTTTAACAGACCTACCAAGTCTCACGCCTACGGCGTGAGAATCACGCCCCAGTGCCTCTTCTCATGCTCACCCGCCCATCAGTCATTTTCTCAACGCCTGTCGTCGATGAGGCCAAAAAAAACCCCAAAAAACGGGGAACTGTCTCTTATAAAAGAATTATACAAGTAAAATTGTATTATCATTTATGGGTATGCACCAAACTGCACAATTTAAAACCCCAAAATGAAAATTTTTTCTATTGTAGGCGGGCCAAAACCATCACAGCACCACTCGCACCCCCCCCCCCCCCCCCCCCCCCACCCCCCCGCCTCCACGGTTTGCTCCCTCAATTGATTGTTCTCACTCTCAGCTACTTGACAAACTTGACATCTCTGCTTCAAATAACCAAGAACCGCATTTTCAATGGATGCTTCAAATAACCAACAATTGCATTATTCAATGGATGCTTCAAATAACCATAGAGAAAATAGAACAGAAGGAGTAACATCGAGCGAAGATCAAAGGTATATACCTCCTCGCCGCGATCGTAATTATCTCATCGTTACGTAACGTACTTGACAACCAGATAAGCTGAAATCGGCAAACGCGCATGCGTCGATAGCTCTTACAATCATAAGCCTACACGATCTTCTTGATCTTTGATATTTAGTTAAAAAGGCCTAGCTGTGTTAGTTTTAGTGAATACTAGGCCTTAGCTTACCACTGGTACCTGTCGTGATGGCCAGTACAACAACACAATTAAGGCCCTATGCAATATTAACATTCTCTAATTCATTAATAATAAAAGTTAGTAGGTCCTAGTGTAGAGCCTACCATAGGCCAACACTACTTGCTAATAGACTAGGGCCTGTAATTATGCAGCCTAGTCAGGGGCGGATTTGGGGGGGGGGGCGGTCGCCCAGTTCCCCTTTCGGGAGGGAAAAAAGAAAGAAAAAGAAAAAAAATGATAGCCCACAACGCCTCAAATGTTATTTTTGGGCGTCTAGAACACAAACATCGGGGGCATGCCCCCGGACCCCCTAGGACATTGTTGTGTCGATCGGCCCAAATTTGGCCCCCCCTTTTTGGACAACTCTGGATCCGCCCCTGCTAGTAGCTAGGCCTAGGTTATGATAATTTGTGTGTCAATACTAAATTTAATATTTATGCATTTTCATTTTTATTATATTCTTTACTGATTAACTATATATAAAAATTAATATATTATGATAATTCTCCACCACCCATATTTCATCAAAAACTATGATATACTGTAAATGATAAATTTTCACAGGGATGTACTTTTATTTTTCAGGTGTTAGACCGGCAAGTAAATTTTTGGAAGACGATGCTATTATTGGAGGGGGAAGGGCTATTGCATCAACATTGACCGTCACATAATGCAAAGCGTGTTATTGTATTGGCAAAAGACCTGGAGACGCAATTTTTAATGCTTTAAAGCAACTACTGTATAGTTGTAAAAGGAAGGAACTGTCATAAATTGTTGGATGGGCTTTATGTAAATAGTAGAAATTTAATTTGGTAATAAATACACAGGTGAGACTTAACGGTACAGTAAGTGTAATATTTGTTTGTTGATTAAAATGTATCATGCACAGATGAAATTTTATTGAAGTGATGAATGTACATAATTTTGATCAGATAGTGAGTATGATGAATGGTGAGTTAATACTGTTAGGGTAATTGTTTTACTTAATAATAATGACAAGCAAAGAAGACAACTTCAAATCTCATTTGTAATTTGGTGGTTCTAAAAAGAACCGTTTGATTTGGAAAAAATTGGCATGCCACACATGATCTGGTTTTCTTCTTTCTTCGAAGATGCAATTCGTCAATGGTGTTTCTTGCCATCATCATCAGGAAATTCTCAGGAAGACCTCAGATGGAGTGTTGTTCATGATTCTATAAAATGAAGTAAAAAGCATTTCCAACATGAAAAACTGTTGCAAAATCAATAAATAAAAATGTGTGCCTGTCGATATGGACAAGACTAGGCTACAGTATCTATGGCTTATGGCTAAAGGCTAAATAAATAATAATTACTGTATAATAATCGGTCGGCCCCTAGCATGGAGAAAATGATTTTTAAATGAAAATGATAGGTAGGACCATGGGCAGGACTCCGCAGACAGCTAGCCTAGGCCTATAAAGCCTAGGCCTACAACAAAATTATTTTCGTTATTTAAAATTAATAAAAACAAAAGAATACGTGGCCAAAGTAAGTAAAAAAGTGAATAGTGTTTTTTAAATTTTTTCGTTTTTAAGGGCCAAACTTGACAATCGTAAGTAAAGTAAAGACCTGGACGTAAACTACAAATGAGACTAAGCGTAGTCCTAGGCTTACACATGAGCGCGCTACAAAGGCCGAACGAACAGATTTGGGGCCACATTATGATCTTAATATCTTGACCGGACATGACCGGACACGGTTAATTCGTGTACCGAATGAAAGATACAGCTTTCTACTTTCGTCTGAATTAAATTTTATTAACCTGCGACAACCGATACCCTTTACAAACACTATTTATTGACATCACTTTCGTTCTTACAATAAAAATAAGCCAATACTTACAACTGATAAAAGAAACAGCTTAAATCGGCTTAAAAATTTTAAGCCGATTTTGACGTTTAAAGTATGTATGTTCTCGCCGAAAAAAAAACTCTATCTAAATACACCAAACGCGCAAACAAACAAACCGTGGATAATGAACTGCGCATGTGTTTTTTAATTCTAATGTTTAAATGTTTGTGTATTAAGTACTCCACTAACGCCAGAACGTCTATAGGGGTTTACACTTAAGCGGCGAGGAGCTCTGTGTATAAAGAGATAGTGCTGTGATAAGCTCCGCGGGCGGCCGTAGTGCAATTTAATAGGCGCTGGCTGACTGTTTAATTGGATTAAAGATAAGCGATAAAGTCGATGTTACTCCTTCTGTTCTATTTTCTCTATGAAATAACCAACAACTGCATTTTCAATGGATGCTTCATCAGGTAACTCCACAGATACGTATGTCTTTAAGTCTTTCAACAAATTGTTGATTATTATATGCGAAATTGCAGCCTATATATAGTACTATAGTGTACATGTTTTTCAGATGCTAGCATGGCATTTGATTGCGGAAGTCATTTTACGCTAAATGATGAGCTTGATATTAAGCGCCAGTGCAGATCTACTTTGTATAAGAGGGAATTCCTTGTCAAGAGAATCACGCCCCAGCGCCTTTTCTAATGCTCACCCGCCCATCAGTCATTTTCTCAACGCCTGTCGTCGATGAGGCCAAAAAAACACAGGGAATTGTCTCTTATAAAAGAATTATACAAGTAAAACTGTATTATTATTATTTATGGGTATGCACCAAATTGCACAATTTAAAACTGAAAAATGAAAAAGTTTTCTATTGTGGGAGGGCCACAACCACCACTCGCCCCCCCCCCCACCTCCCACTCCACGGTTTGCTTCCTCAATTGATTGTTCTCACACTCAGCTACTTGACAAATTTGACATCTCTGCTTCAAATAACCAAGAACTGCATTTTCAATGGATGCTTCAAATAACCAACAATTGCATTATTCAGTGGATGCTTCAAATAACCAACAACTGCATTTTCAATGGATGCTTCTTCAGGTAACTCCACAGATGCGTATGTCTTTAAGTCTTTCAACAAATCGTTGATTATTATATGCGAAATTGCAGCCTATATATAGTACTATAGTGTACATGTTTTTCAGATGCTAGCATGGCATTTGATCGTAGAAATCATTTTACGCTAAATGATGAGCTTGATATTAAGCGTCAGTGCAGATCACTTTGTATAAGAAGGAATTCCCTGTCAAGAAAATTTAGTAATTGTTCTAACAAAGTGTAATGTCTCCTTTTTAAATCATACCGTGTGAATATGTTCTGTCTTTCGTTATCATGCAAATTTTATGTATGGTTCTTTAAACTGCATTTAGTACTAAACTACCTAGACATTGTAGTGCCACTTAGTAACTCTGTTCCTTCATTTTATGAGTATTTGCATAAATCTGTGTATTGCTTCATGAATAGAACTAACAATAGTGTTTACAGTCTGGTATCTTTGTCAAATTTAATGCTCTGTTTAACTCCAAGATGAGTCTTACGTGGAATGAGTTGCTCAGGGGCTAACTTTCTTAAATACAGTAATTATTTAAATCACCTTTGGTGCCATGGTGCCGCGTTTTGGACTCGAGGGCTGCGGATTTAGATCTTGATTGCTACCCCGGGATGTTTAGATTTTGTCTTTGTCTAGTTGATTTTGAATAT
>NW_022719055.1:156796-165064 GCF_011630105.1 Anneissia japonica
CTGTGCTAACTTCAATTTTACCGTCTTTCTAGTAAATACAAGTATAAAGTGCACAGAAACGTTTAGCAAAATGTGCTAAATCAATATTAAAATGACTCTAATTATCATTAGTTATAACTTTTTGTAAAAACATCAAAATGATGATTAGATTGTTATTGTTGTTAAAACTAAGTCATCTTGTTTATTGTGACTTAGTAAGCCATTACAGTACTTCTGATGATGTCAATCTTCAATTTTGTACTCAAGCTGTCAAGTTATTTTAAACTAAATTAGATCATGTTCCTCTCCAAGTAACAAAAATAATTATGTAGTTAATAATCAGCCAATAAATACCAAAAACCGACAATGAACTTTGCTTTGCTTCCAGTACTCACAAGAATTCAGGATGAAAATAGGCAAAGTAGGGGCATTACTACAATGTACCAATAGACTAATGTTTACTACTGGATGCAATGTTGTAACGTCTCAAAATGCCTTTGTGCTTGAATACTGTAAAGGGGATGTACTTCAATTCAGCTGCACAGTTTTCCATATACCAAATAGTATGCTTTTGTATCATTTGAAATAATAAAAGTGTCAGTGTCATAGCTGAAGCATCAACTGAATAAGGTAGTTGATGATTAATAAAAGCATCAATTAAATAAATGCAGTCCTTAGTTAGCTGAAGAATCCATTGAATAATACAGTTGTTGGTTATCAAAAAAAGTAACCTAGAAAAAGTAGGGAAACAAAAAACAATGATATAGCACACAGACACAATATTCAAAATCAACTAGACAAAGACAAAATCTGAACATCCCGGGGTAGCAATCAAAATCTAATTCCGCAGCCCTCGTGCCCTAAACGCGGCACCCTGGCACCAAAGGTGATTTAAATAATTACTGTATTTAAGAAAGTTAGCCCCTGAGCTCACTCATTGATAATTGTAGGCGCTGTCTAGCTGCTGCCAATCTTCCACTTGCTGAGTTTAAAATCTGCCTTTTCTGTCATTTTTGAAAACTAAACATTTTTTAAAACTGAAATACTGACATTTCTTAAGGTACACTTCGGAAACTGTATGTACAATTTTTGCCTTTTCTCAATTTTGAACAGTTTTAGTAACTGTGTTTTGTATTGTCTCCCTAGGCCGTTTCTCCTGCATTCTTCATGACTCCCCTGGCTGGCTAGACAGCTTCTGTTGACCTTCTTAGTGTTTCTATACACTGGCCTAGCTCTGCACTATTGTTTTGCATGGTCTTGGTTAGGCTCCATTGTTATGCTAATTGTAAGCTAGTTGGACTGTTTTCATTGTACCGTCCATTCTACTGTCTCAATAGAAGCTTGCATTAAGCTTCTCTGAGCACCATTGTTATGCAAATGATTAGATACACATGCTGTGAGCTTTTCAATCTTAGACATGTACATGGTACCGTAGGAATATCTTATCTAAATCTGCTTTCAAAACACTTAAAGACTTGAATATTTGTCATTTCCGTGGGAGACGTGGTGGTTCCCATATTCAAAGGAAAATAAAATCAATGTTCAAATCTACTCCTGTTCCACTTAAAATCTCTCCACCACCTAGAGTAAATTTAGGCTCAATGAATGCACAATCCATTCGAAATAAATCAACTGAGTTCATAGATCATGTTCTTGAACATAAATTCGATATCGTTGCTGTTTGTGAGACATGGCTTCGAACTGAAGATGCTGTTGCCATTGGCGACCTTACACCATCAGGCTTTACATGTAGAAGTGTCCCATGACCATCAGCTAAGCGTGGTGGCGATGTTGCACTGGTATATAGGAATGGTTTCAATGCCACTTTTCCCGCCTTGCCCCTTATCCCGAAGTCTTTTGAATGTTTGTCGACAATGTTCAACTATTCAATTCAAACTTTTAATCTTATCACCTTGTATCGTCCTCAACCGAAATCCACAGGATGCTCATTTGAAAACTTCATTCAAGAGTTTTCGTCCATTATAGATCATGTTTCATTGGACACAATCCCCTTAATTATAGTTGGGGATTTCAATATTCATGTGGATGACGCAACAGACCTACAGGCAAGTTCCTTTCTCAACATGTTATCTAGCTATGGTCTAAAACAACATATCACAGCTCCCACCCACATTAAAGGCCATACACTAGATCTTCTGATTACATGAGGATGCCAGAGCTTTGACCTGCATTACCTTTAACAAACATGTTAATGAGTTGTCACTTCAGGTTGATACCTACAATAATATCCTGCTGCAAACTGTAAATAAACATGCGCCACTTAAATCACGTACTGTGAAATTTCAATCCCGCCGTGGTTTAATGACAACATCAACAACTGCAGGAGAAAATGTCGCCTTCTAGAAAGAAGATGGCGAAAGTCCCGTTGTGAAGTTCACCGAGAAATCTACCGTGAACACAAAAAAATTGTATGTTATATAATTAGAAGAGCCAAATCTAATTACTACATCTCACTTTTCCAAGAACATGCTAAGGATCAAAAGAAAATTTTTAAACTTACAGACAAACTTCTGTATAGACGAGCTCCTTCTCCACTTCCACGGATGGACACTGACCATACAATAGCAAACTGTTTCCACTCTTTTTTCAATCTTAAGATACAAAAAATCTGTGAAGATTTCTCTCAAGCGCATGATCCACATTTACTTGATCGTACAAATATACATGCTGTTCTCAACCAGTTTGAAGAGGTTTCAGTCGATGAGGTAAAGACCATTGTTAGGAATTTTCCTTCAAAATCATGCGATCTTGACCCAATCTCAGCTGTCTTGATTGAGAAATGTACTTCAGTTCTGCCTGTTCTGACTGCAATCATTAACAGCTCATTATAGTTTGGCGAGGTTCCTTCATCAATGAAAGTGGCCCAAGTCCGTCCTGTGTTAAAGAAATCCAGCCTTGATTACAATGTTCTCAGTAACTTCCGACCAATCTCCAACCTTAGCTTCCTTTCTAAAACTACAGAGTTGTTGCTGCACAGTTACTTTCTTTTCTAACTGGGCATGAACTACTAGATATTCATCAATCTGCTTAGATTTCACCACAGTGTTGAGACTGCAATTGTTAAAGTTCTCAACGATCTCTTATGCAACATGAACGAAGGAAAAGTTTCTATTTTAATTTTTCTCGATCTCTCTCCTGCCTTTGATACTGTTGACTATCAAATCTTAACAACACGCTTAAGCTCATCCTTTGGAATAACTGACAAAGCACTTAAATGGTTTCGTTCATATCTAAGTGATCGAACCTCATTTGTCCGCATTAAATGTGACACTTCTTCTAGAAAAACCTTGAAGTTTGGGCTTCCCAAAGGATCTGTCCTGGGTCCTATTCTATTCTGTACGTATATCACACCTTTAGGCAAGATAATTAGAAAACATGGTTTCCAATACCATTGCTATGCTGATGACATTCAGATATATTTTGCAGTCGACCCTTTACATTCGGTTGTTAATGACGCAGTATCTAAAGTACAGGTATGTCTGGATGAAATCTGCATCTGGCTCGACTCTAACCTGCTGAAATTAAACGAAAAGAAAACAGAGTTCATGCTCATAGGTTCGAAACACAATTTATCCAAAGCTGGAACTCACCACATCAAGATTGGTGAAACTCTAATCAAACCATCACCCACCTGCAGAAATCTTGGCATTCTTTTTGACAACACCCTTTCAATGGTTCAATATGTGAACGCGGTTTGTAGATCTGCTCGTATTTCCCTTCATAACATCAGTCGCATTCGAAAGAATATAAATAGTCACATTGCTGAAATACTCATTCATTCTTTCATAACTTCAAGGCTAGATTACTGTAATTCCATTCTGCACGGATTGAACACGTCACTCATCACTAGACTCCAACGTGTCCAGAACAGTGCTACCCGACTTATAACTCTGACACGATCACATAACTCCAGTCCTCAGGGAATTACATTGGCTACCAATGAAGCAACGTATAACGTACAAGCTAGGGATGCTCATTTTCAAAGCTTTGCATGACATTTCACCGGTCTATATCAGCAGACTTGTGACCCCCCACAAGCCATCTCGATCAGGCCTCCGCTCGGCTGATCGCTCATTGCTCGCAGAATACAGAACCAACATTCACTGGGGATCAAGGGCTTTTAAATTTGCAGCTGGAAAAGTCTGGAACCAGCTCCCATTCGACGTTCGAAATTTGTCTTCACTCTCTGAATTCAAGTCTGAACTTAAATCTTTTCTTTTTATTTCTCACTTTGAATCAACTCAATAACCGCTTTTCCCCGTCTCTCACAGGCCGGCATTTATTTTTTGGGGCCACTGTCTCGATTACAACTCCTGAGCACCCGGTCGTCTGTGGCAGGGCAAATGTGTTTCCCGTTCCTTTGTTCGAGCCACCTAGGCAGAGGTCCGGGATTGCGCCAGGGTGGTGGTGGATGGTGACCCCGAAGAGTAGTTGTATCTTATTTTGCCTATCTTTCCCATCCTGTCTGGTCCGACACAAATAAATATACATTAATGATTAAATAAATAATTAAATTAATTAATTCACATAATAATGCGGAAAATGGCTACATGTACACTCGGCAGATGGAAAACGGTGCCGCGAGCACCCCTACTAGGGATGGATACGTGCGCCTAACAAAATGACATTATTATAATTTATTATTATTCCAAGTAAGACTCATCTTGGAGTTAAACAGAGCATTAACTTTGACAAAGATACCAGACTGTAAACACTATTGTTAGTTCTATTCATGAAGCAATACACAGATTTATGCAAATACGCATAAAATGAAGGAACAGAGTTACTAAGTGGGACTGCAGTGTCTAGGTAGTTTAGTACTAAATGCAGTTTAAAGAACCATACATAAAATTTGCATGATAACGAAAGACAGAACATATTCACACGGTATGATTTAAAAAGGTGACATTACACTTTGTCAGAACAATTACTAAACTTTCTTGACAGGGAATTCCCTCTTATACAAAGTGATCTGCACTAACGCTTAATATCAAGCTCATCATTTAGCGTAAAATGATTTCTGCGATCAAATGCCATGCTAGCATCTGAAAAACATGTACACTATAGTACTATATATAGGCTGCAATTTCGCATATAATAATCAACAATTTGTTAAAAGACTTAAAGACATACGTATCTGTGGAGTTACCTGATGAAGCATCCATTGAAAAACAGTTGTTGGTTATTTGAAGCATCCACTGAATAATGCAATTGTTGGTTATTTGAAGCATCCATTCAAAATGCAGTTCTTGGTTATTTGAAGCAGAGGTGTCAAATTTGTCAAGTAGCTGAGAGTGAGAACAATCTATTGAGGGAGCAAACCGTGGAGTGGGAAGGGGGGGGGGGCGCGAGTGGTGCTGTGGTGGTTGTTGCCTCCCACAATAGAAAACTTTTTTATTTTTGGGTTTTAAATTGTGCAATTTGGTGCATACCCATAAATGATAATACAATTTTACTTGTATAATTCTTTTATAAGAGACAGTTCCCTATGTTTTTTTTTTTTGGCCTCATCGACGACAGGCGTTGAGAAAATGACTGATGGGCGGGTGAGCATGAAAAAAGGCGCTGGGGCGTGATTTTATTGACTAGGAATTCCCTCTTATACAAAGTAGATCTGCACTGACGCTTAATATCAAGCTCATCATTTAGCGTAAAATGACTTCCGCAATCAAATACCATGCTAGCATCTGAAAAACATGTACACTATAGTACTATATACAGGCTGCAATTTCGCATATAATTCTTTTATAAGAGACAGTTCCCTGTTTTTTGGGGGGGTTTTTTTGCCTCATCGACGACAGGCGTTGAGAAAGTGACTGATGGGCGGTTAAGCATGAGAAGAAGCGCTGGGGCGTGATTCTCACGCCGTGGGCGTGAGACTTGGTAGGTCTGTTGAAGTATCCATTGAATAATGCAATTATTGGTTAGATGAAGCATCCATTGAATAATGCAGTTGTTGCTTTCCTGATGCATCCATTGAATCATTGAATAATGAAGTTGTTGGTGAGATGAAGCATACATTGAATAATGCAATTGTTGGTTAGATGAAGCATACATTGAATAATGCAGTTGAGATGAAGCATCTATTGAATAATGAAGTTGTTGGTTAGATGAAGCATACATTGAATAATGCACTTGTTTGTTACCTGAAGCATCCATTCAATAATGCAGTTGAGATGAAGAATCTATTGAATAATGCGAACAATTTTAACCTGGCCAAAACTTTCTGGCTAGTGGTGGATGGTTAGATAAGTTCAAAGCGCGACATGGAATTCGATGAACGACACTTTAAGGGGAATCACTATCAACTGATGTTAACTCGATTGACCAGTTCAAAACCAAACTTGAATGCATCATTGAGAAAAATCAGTTGAACAGATATCAAATTTTTAACGTCGATGAGACAGGTCTTTGGTGGCGGCTAATGTCTAATCGTTCGTTGGTTTTACGAAACGAAAAATATGCAAAAAAATTTTAAGAGACAGTTCCCTGTTTTTTGGGTGTTTTTTGGCCTCATCGACGACAGGCGTTGAGAAAGTGACTGATGGGCGGTTGAGCATGAGAAGAAGCGCTGGGGCGTGATTCTCACGCCGTGGGCGTGAGACTTGGTAGGTCTGTTGAAGTATCCATTGAATAATGCAATTATTGGTTAGATGAAGCATCCATTGAATAATGCAGTTGTTGCTTTCCTGATGCATCCATTGAATAATGAAGTTGTTGGTTAGATGAAGCATACATTGAATAATGCAATTGTTGGTTAGATGAAGCATACATTGAATAATGGAGTTGAGATGAAGCATCTATTGAATAATGCAGTTGAGATGAAGCATCTATTGAATAATGAATTTGTTGGTTAGATGAAGCATACATTGAATAATGCACTTGTTTGTTAGCTAAAGCATCCATTCAATAATGCAGTTGAGATGAAGCATCTATTGAATAATGCGAACAATTTTAACCTGGCCAAAACTTTCTGGCTAGTGGTGGATGTTAGATAAGTTCAAAGCGCGACATGGAATTCGATGTACGACACTTCAAGGGGAATCACTATCAGCTGATGTTAACTCGATTGACCAGTTCAAAACCAAACTTGAAGGCATCATTGAGGAAAATCAGTTGAACAGATATCAAATTTTTAACGTCGATGAGACAGGTCTTTGGCGGCGGCTAATGCCTAATCGTTCGTTGGTTTTAAGAAACGAAAAATATGCGAAAAATTTTTTAAAAAAAATCAAAGGACAGGGTAACAATCATGGACTGTGCCAATGCCTCAGGGACGTGCAAATTGCCTCTCTTTATTCATTCCCAAATCGAAGTGACCAAGATGCTATAAAAATTAAGACATGTCTCGCTTGCCGGTTACATATTATAGCCAACATTCGGCATGGATGGATGCTACCGTTTTCAAAAAATGGTTCCACAGTGACTTTGTTCCAACTGTCCGGCGGTGGTGCCATGAACACGACATTCCTTACAAAATTCTACTTCTTTTGTATAATGCTCCGTCACACCCCCCAAAAGAAGAACTCGTTTCTGAGGATGGGAACGTCTGGGTTGAGTATCTTCCCCCAAACACCACTAGCGTGATTCAGCCTATGGACCAGGGGATCTTGGAACCCCTGAAACGACGTTACAAAAAGCATCTCCTACGACACATCCTGGTGAACGATGACGACATTCCAAATGTCATCAAGCAGCTGACAATCAAGTATTGCATTGGTTGGATTTCCCAAGCATGGGAAGATGCAACGGAAGAAAACCTAAGTCGTAGCTGGCAACAACTTCTAAAAGAAGAGCCGAACAACGACTCCGATCCTCATCAAAGAAACCGTCATGATTACGATGACTCGGCAGAATTCGATGTAATATTTGAAGAACTCGGATACCAAGCCGATGATAGCGAGTAGAGGGGACCTGTTCAATGGCTGACTGAAGACGCAGACGATCCAGGGTATCAGTGGCTAACGGATGATCAAATCATCAGTGGTGTGGAAACATCGCAGGAGCACGATTCATCTGATGATGAACAAGAAGTTAGTCACCTCCCAAGAGTCAAGGCATCAACAGCTTTTAACGCTGCTGACAACCTGCTGATGTGGCTGGAAGATAAGGAGATGTGGATCATATTCACCTAATGCAAGTGAGGAAATGGCGAGATGAAGCTGCCAAACAGAGGTTCAACAATTTAAGACAGAAGTCGATGACGGATTTTTTTCCCCGTATGATGTGTACTGTACAGAATTGTACTGAAGATGGTGGGAAAAAAAA
>NW_022719055.1:165095-166958 GCF_011630105.1 Anneissia japonica
CCATAAAAAAAAATTAGGAAGGGATACTTTCAATTAGTATCCCTCATTTATGAATAAAGACAGAATCGATATATCATCACAACTTCCACATTTTACATGCGTACCGGTACATGTTCATTTGTAAAACCGTCCATTGGTTTCATATTTGTTTGTTTTTGTTCATAAATATTTTGGTCATTACAAAATTATTCATTCGTCTACACAGTATCATTTGTCTATGTCCGTCCGATACGTTTGTTATTTGTTTGAGAAATTTCAGTCTTATGTTGACTTTGTTTTATTGTTTGAATCATGTCCGTCTGATACGTTCGTTCCTTTACGAATTTTTTCATGTCCGTCTTATGTTTTCGTTATTTTATTTTTTTAAAATCTTGTCCGTCATATCGTTCATAAATTCGTTCATGTCCATCTAATGTGTTTGTTGTTTTATTTGTTTAAATCATACCCATCTTATGCGTTTGTAATTTATCTGTTTGAATAGAATAGAAGAGAATAGAACATTTATATAGCGCCGGTATCCGCCAAATATGACGCTCATGGCGCTTCTGAAAATGTTTCATCAGTTATATGCAGCACAGAAAAGAATCACGACTCATACGTTCGTTCGTGTATTGCGGACTCGCGATCAAAAGCTGGCAGCAGTGCGGCGGCTGGTTCCCAATGCTAAAACCCTGGAGCGTGCATAGCAAATCAGCGCAAAGCATAAATCCATCTGCGCAACAAACACATACTGCGGAGTACTTCTTGATTTTGTATCGGCTGTGGGCACGAAGGCTATGGGTAAATAATAGAACGATGGAGAGAGGTTCGTCTATACAGTAATAATATTTAATAGTTTCGAACTTGTTGTTGTTTGCTACGAAGTCCTGCACATTGTAAATATTCTGTGTGAATTTAGACCAGTCATAGACCATACCAATAGGCCGTGACGATCGTTAAGCGCACACACATGGTTAAACAATCTATCTAGAGGGCGCTATTTTTTCATACTTCTCAATTACGAATTTTCTCAATTACGAACGCCTTCTAGACCAAAGGGTACGTAATTGAGAAGGTCGACTGTAGGGGTTATAGGGTTTAGATAGAAATGACAGAAAATATATGCAATTTAAATGAACCATTTGTACGTATTATTTTAAGTGACACCTTTTCATTGGTAGGGAGGGAGCTTGGGAGGAGCATAGACCTGATTGTTTAATTAATTGATTGAAACATAATTAAATGAAATGTAATGTACATTTCAACAATGGCTTCTGCCTCGAAAAGACCAAGACAGTGTATTTCCATTTATACGAAACTGAGCGTAATAAGAGAGAAAATACAAAGACACAATTCAACAAACGAAAACCCTGCTAAAGCAAGAAAATCTTCGTATGTGAAAACACCAATCTTCGATAAAGTAGACGAGGCCATGTACACGTGGATGGAGCAGCAGAGGGCTAGGGAGTGTCTGTTCAGGGACCGTTGTAATTTATTACACCTAAAATGAAATTTTTAATCACAAAATTTCAACTAATTACCTCAAAATATACTTTTTACTTTTAAAGATGCGAAACTCTATTCATTCATGGACATAAAAAAAGTAAATTTGTGTTAGTTTAGACATCAGTAGAAAGTGAAAATTAGCATGTTTCTGGTAGTACTTTTATTAAATTCGGGGAAAAGCTATGGAACGTTAGGGTTAAGTTACGGGTTAGTTGGGTAAATTCTCGTTCAATATTTCATCACTATAACTAGTAAATAAATTATATCCTTTTTATGAAGCCAACATACATTAATTTTTAAAATGTAAAGTACATTGGATTTAGCGTAGACATCAACAGAAATCGATAATTAGTATTCCGTACTGTAGGCAAGAAAAAT
>NW_022719055.1:167022-175328 GCF_011630105.1 Anneissia japonica
AAGTAAATTTGTGTTAGTTTAGACATCAGCAGAAAGTGAAAATTAGCATGTTTCTGGTAGTACTTTTATTAAATTCGGGGAAAAGCTATGGAACGTTAGGGTTAAGTTACGGGTTAGTTGGGTAAATTCTCGTTCAATATTTCATCACTATAACTAGTAAATAAATCATATCCTTTTTATGAAGCCAACATACATTAATTTTTAAAATGTAAAGTACATTGGATTTAGCGTAGACATCAACAGAAATCGATAATTAGTATTCCGTACTGTAGGCAAAAAAAATGGTTCCGGCGATCCGTAATCATTAATTAATATAATTGTTGGTATTGGATATTTTTGTTGAATAAAAGTAAGGACTTTTATGCAATCATTAGTTAATGTAGTTCTTGGTTTAGCTTGTTTATGATTAATACATTATGTAGTTTTTGCATGATTTAATGCAATGGTTTTTTAGACTGTTTTAATTAATGCAGTAAGCAGTTTTATGCAGTCATTAATTAATGTAATTGTTGGTTTTGGCTGGTTTTTTTTTTAAGAATTCAGTAAGCAGATTTATGAAAATCTTCAACTAATGTAATTGTAAGCTGTTTTTGATACTATCAGTATGGAGTTTTATGCAATCATTAATTAATGCAACTGTTGATTAATGCACTTAGCTGATACATCCATTATATAATGCAGTTGTTGGTTACCTGAAGTATCCGCTGAATAATGTAGTTGTTAGCTATCTGAAGTATTCATTGCATAATGTATTTGATGGTTAGTACAGTACTTGTTTGATGTATCATGTGGGTGGTTTTGATGTTACCAAGTGAAGGTGACGGTAGTAAAGCAGTATACTTACCTGTGTGTCACTGGTTTGTTTGGACAATCACTTGTAGTTCATGTATAGTACACAATTTAGGCATGGTGATGAACTGCAACCTGTATAGAAACTGAATATAAATAACGTGTCATAATTGTTTAGAAAATATATAATTGTTACTGTATTCTGTTGAAGTATTAACTGCTCAATTTATTATTTGATGAATGCAGTAAAATAATTCAGAAGTTCAGTAGTTAATAGATTAACTGTTAAATTCTGTTTCTGAATTATTAGCTAAAAATATAGAGTGAATAATCCAGTTGTTGGTTTGTTGGTTGGCTGAAGTTTTCATTAAATAATACAGTTGATGTTTAGCTAAAACTTCATTGAATTATGAAGTACTTGGTTAGTTGTAACATTCATTGAAAAGTATGTAGTTGGTTGGTTGGTTATGTACCCATTAAATAATACTTTTTTTTTGTTGCTGAAACACCCAATGAATAATACAGTTGATGGTTAGTACACAACCTGTTTGATGTTGCATGTGCTGCAAGGTGGTGTAGTACTTACCTTGTGTCACTGGTCTGTTGGACAATCACTTGCAGTTCATGCATACATAATTTAGACATGGTGATGAACTGAAACCTGTATAGAAACTGAATATAAATAATGTGTTATTATGTAGATAATAAAATATGAATAATAAATATATGATTGTTGCAGTATTCTGGCACCCCAATATTCTACTGTCATCATATTCAAATATGTATGACTGGTGACTGTCCTTGTAAAATGCAATATGCGAGGGTTATATAATCCTAATCTGGCTTATGCCGTCCTGTATATTGTATATACAACCAGATTACAACAGTTTAATTACTATACTGGAACAGCCTCAAACGCCGGGAGCCAGCGTAGATTTTTTAACCAATTTCTAATTACGGCATTTCTAATTTCTAATTACGCCATTTAACCAATTTCTAATTACGCCATCATCCGAATTATGACTGTAAACACACGCATTTACAGGGTTTTTTGGATTGAAAATAGTACGTATACAGGTATGTATATCATGCCTTTCTCTAAAATTTTAGACTTATATTAACTCTAATGCTTTAAAAAACATTAAAGTTCAGTCAATCTAGGCCTAGACCAAGGCCCTCGGCATATTACCTAGTTTAGGCCTAGATGAACAACTTTCGGCTCGATCATGTGTGGGAAAAAGCCGGGCCTCTGGATTAGGGGTGAAGGGCCTAGGTATTTAGAATTGCCAAGAGGCTCCCTACTTTGAGTGTCATAGTGGGTCCCCCTAATAGTACTTCCCTCGTGTTCTAAAACTAGTTTGATTGATGGTTAATTATATGTTTTGTATTGTATATATATTTCGTGATATTAATTATGGCGGTACAGTATGTATTGTAAATTGAAACACCTCACTACAAGACTCGCAAAAAATAGCAAAACTATAACTATAACTGGTATAGTCTTTTTTTATTGATACTAAAGTTGTAACAATCACTGTAAATATTTAACTATATACTGAAACTTACATAATAAATACAAAAATAAGCAAATTTACATAAATATCATATAGGAATTAAATATCAAATATTATAAGGAATTATGTATGTATAATAATATTTCAATCATTTCATTTATATATTATAAGTCCATTATTATTAGACAATAATTTATGGGTGTTGTCTTCAACTTAATGCACTAGGCACACTCATTTGAATGATAGTACAGTACTCTTACAACAAAGGAAACGAATATGACAACAATGGTGTCTTTTCATCTGTTTAGGCTACCTTCATTCATGTTTTCATATGTAAATAGGTTATGATGCATTTTGGTAGTTAGTTTCACAGTGTTAGCATAGTTAAAAGTAACAGTTTTATTTAAATATCTTAACTCGTCTTCCTCTGTTGTTTATGCGGTAATGCCAACATTCCAGGTCGTTGTTGGTCCTTTTGCACTGATTGTAGTAAAATTTTTCACATATTGTACAATAAAAAATATAACACCATGTATCTTTTGTATCTTGTTTTAATGGTAAACTGTGTAGTAATGGAATGGCTAAATGCTTTAAATGTATATAATTAGGAAATTATGTACATAACACATATCTATTATGTACATAATATATATATGTATATATATACATATATATATATATATATACATAAATATATATATATATAAATACAGTATATATATAAATTATACAGTAAATATTTTTGCGTGAATAACATGTCAACGCAAAAAAAAAAAATTGAAATTCAAACATATCAACAAACGAAATGAAGTTGTATACAGTAAATATTTTCCCTTTTTATTCATGTCACCTTCTCAACCAAATGAGTTTAAGAAAACAACAAAAACATAATATTTTAACTACCAATGAAACTATACCCCGCCGGATACCAACCCGGTATTTCTAAGTTTCGGGGATAATAATAATGATTTACCGTATCTTTAAACAAATATAGATTTAAAATTCTTGTTTTAATAGTACGTTATGTTTTTATACCGGTAAATAAATTCACTGTAGGCCTAGGCTTACATATTTTCTCCTTTTTGTTATTGACGTATCTAGCTGTTCTATAACTACGTTCTTCTCATTAGCGGCTGTTGTGTATTCGGTGATCCCTTTGGCCTTCCATACATTTGGCGCGGCGGCCGAAATGACTGGCGGCCGAAATGACTGGCTGCCGAAATGATCGAACACCTTTAGAATTGCCAAGAGGCTCCCTACTTTGAGTGTCATAGTGGGTCCTCCTAATAGTACCTCCCTGTTCTAATACCTCAGTGCAGGCCTATTTTAATTCACTATTTCTACTACTAGCCTCCTATATTAGGCTTAAGGCCTACTAGGCTAGTTCTATAGAGCCCTATGTAGGCATAGGCCTCTAACCTAGGCATAGCCTAGACTCGATTTTATTACAGAGGTTCAACTTAACCTCGCCTAGGTTAGTGCCCTCCCCCCACTCCCTCCCTTCCTAGTCCAAAACTAACTTAAATACTACATTATTTACTAGATTTACTGCTCAGTGCAGCTAACTGGTTATTGGTATTAATGTTATCAGTTGAAAACTAGCCTTGGCAAAGGAATAAAAAGAAAGGTCCAGGGAGGAAATTTTACAGATCGACCACCTAAGCCCCACCATGGTAACTTTGAAAATATTGATAATTTATTAATCAATTTTAATCATACAGGTAATTGAATGTGTCATCTGCTCTGATATTTTTAATTACCTCTTCTAGGCCTATAATATTTTTAGTAGTATTTAGATATTTACATTGATAATAATAATAATAATAATAATAATAATAATAATAATAATAATAATAATAATAATAATAATAATAATAATAATAATAATAATAATAATAATAATAATAATAATAAATAATCATATTAAAAAAAAACTGTAAATCAGATATTGATCATTTTTGGGATTTTTTTGTTTGCTTGCTCACTCCCTGGTGGGGATCTGCCTGGTCCCCACCTAAAGTTTACAAAATTAAAAAAAATGGAGAAAAAAGGAAAATTATACAAATATAAAAGAATACAATAGTAATAATAATAATAATAATAATAATAATAATAATAATAATATTCCCTCCGTTCGTCCCTCCATTTACTCACTCATTCTCTCACTCATTTACACTCACTCATTTTTTCACTCATTCATTCATTATTTCATTTATTCATTTATTCACCCACTCATTCAATCACTAATTCATTCATCCATTCATTTATTCATTCATTCATTCATTCATTTAAAAAGCATTCATTCATTCATTCATTCACTCAATCACTTATTCATTCATCCATTCATTTATTCATGCATTAATTCATTTATTTATTCACTCATTAATTAATTAATTAATATATTCATTCATTCATTTTTTCATTAGTTCATTCATTCATTTATTCATTCATTTTCATTTATTCATTTGATTTTATTTATTCATTTATTCATTCATTTTCAACCATTCATTTATTCATTAATATTTTCATTCATTTTATTAATTATGGTTATAAAACACGTGTATTTTTTTATTGGAACTAATAATAATAATTTTTTGGAACAGTGGCGGATTTAAAGGGGGACCAGCTGGCCTGGTGCCCACCTAAAGTTTTCAAAATAAAAAAAAGGGAAAAAAAAATAATAGTAATATTCCATCCATTCGTCCATCCATTTACTCACTCATTCTCCACTCATCTATTCTCACTAATTTTTTCACTCATTCATTCATTATTTAATTCATTCATTTATTCACCCACTCACTCAATCACATATTCATTCATTTATTAATGCATTCATTCATTCATTTTCCTTTATTTATTCGATTTTATTTATGCATTCATTTTTAATCATTCATTTTTATTCATTCATTCATTTATTCATTCATATATTCAATCATTCATTTTCATTTATTTTGTTCATAGATTACTCTATGCATTAATTATGGTTTTAAAAAAAAAGACGTGTGTTTTTTTAAATTAAAACTAAAAAAAATTTTTTTTTTTGGAACAGTGGTGGATTTAAGGGCGAGCCCAGCTGGCCTGGTCTCCACCTAAAGTTTTCAAAATAACAAAAAATTAGGGAAAAAGGAAAATTATACAAGGATACAATATTGATAATAATAATAATTATTATTATATTAGTAATAATAAAACTATTAATAATAATAATAATAATATTAATAATAATAATAAAAATAATAATAATAATAAAATATATTTAAATATATTTTGAAAGTGCTAAGAGTGCCATTTCCAATCATCTAGAGGTGCAATAATCATAAATTTTCTCGTCTCAGCCAAACCCATGGTGGGGCTGATGTGTACAGACCTGTGGATTGGTCCCTCCCTGAGCCCCCTCTATTTCAAATTTCTGGATCCGCTACTGAGTGGGTATGTAAGTTGTGCCTAGGCATGGCACTGCTAAGGTAGCATCTGATCTAACAAGGATTATTGATACTATATATTAATTGGGAAAAAAAATCACCTCTCAACATAAGTATTTAATTTTAAAGAGGTGATGCTAAACAAGTATTTTTTTATTTGGCCTAATTTAATTTAAGGTTTTTTCTCCAATATTTTAACACAGATAGTTATATATTATTATGCAGTAACCTTGGCCTTATGATGATTTTGCGCACCTAGGCGCACCTCTACCAGCAATTTTCTACATAGTTAGATTACTTCTCAGTGGAATCCTGCAAATAAATACTGATCACGCCAATTTCATCCTCAATGTCCAGTATTTATACAGCACTTTGTTTCAAAGAGGGATGCTATGATTTGACTTAGCTACGGTATAGTAAATTATAGCTCCTAATATATGCTTGTTTTGACGTTATTACAATATCAGTTTGGATT
This sequence comes from Anneissia japonica, assembly GCF_011630105.1. Classification (NCBI taxonomy): domain Eukaryota; kingdom Metazoa; phylum Echinodermata; class Crinoidea; order Comatulida; family Comatulidae; genus Anneissia; species Anneissia japonica. The sequence continues at coordinate 173,223 of NW_022719055.1, forward strand.
CTCAATATATACCCGTACCTGCTGGTACTTTTTTAAATTCAAAGATCAACTAGGTCTATGAAAATTTTGATCGAGAAACTGCAATAGTCGTAAAGAACCCTGTGTTTAACCGAACATGTCTAAGCCGTCGAGACCTTTTAAAATGGCGAAGAAGCCTGGTACCTACGGTGGTGACAATAAGGCTAAGCACCCACTCATTGAAGAACGTAATAGGCCTACCCACTCCGATGACGTAACAATTATCAACAGTCATCCTGGAAACGGTCAAGGCGATGACGTAACACTCAAACAAAAGGACGAAAGTATTCCAAGCGTAAAGCCTATATTCTTTAAAGACAGTGACGTGCAAGAGCCAGGAGATGATTATTTAAGTGAAGAAATCATATATTTTGCTTTGAGTGAAATAATTAATTAGGACAATCTGGTGGGGATACAAAAAATTAAAAATTTATGGAGGATCTACATCAGTAACCATGGAGACAGAGTAAATATCCTGACTGCCGGTCTTAACCTAAATGGAAAAAACGTGACTGTACATGACACGAACCCATATCTCGCTTCGAATAATGGTGTGCGTGTACTGGTGAAGGACTTACCTATCTCGGTGCACAACGATGAGATCAAGAACTGCTTAAAACACTTTGGTTGCAAAATAATTGGTAACATTCAATTTGTAAAGTTTCGCATAAAAGGAAAGCTATCCAGATTTGTTAATGGAGATAGGGCAGTGATTGTTGAATCGTACAAAGGTAGTCTATCAAGACTAACGATGATCAACGGCTTCAGAGTTCGACTCTTTCATAAGGATCAATTTGATGCACAGAAATGCTTTCGGTGCAATGAAGCAGGGCACAGAGCCAATAAATGCCCAAAAAACATCCCCTATGAATGCCATAGATGCGGAAAGAAAGGGCATATTGCAAGATCCTGCACGGAAGACCTAAATCATACAGAAAATAATGAGCCTTTAGCCGCTGTTGACAGGTCTAACGTATCAGACAAGATACAGAATGCCTTCAATGAAGAAGACGAAGAGAATATCAGTACTACGCTGTTTCGGCAAACATCGGGCGAGAAATATATTCAAAAGATGTGGAAAAACATGGTTGAAAAGAAAAGTCAAGACAAAGAAAAATTAAAATTTAGTGAGTCAAGCGATAACGAATGTTCTGCTGAAGATGATAACATCGAAGATGTAAACTCCTGCAAAGAGAGCTTCCAAAGCAGCAAAAACATGACAACAGTAACACGCAAACAAGAATCACCACGTTTATAAAGCCAGCTCTCCAATGCCCAGATGCCACAGTACATCACAAAGTTTCTTGAACTAGCGTTGGATCGCCAGTTAACTCTCTGGCTAGGGAAATAAGTCAAGGCATATCCTACGTGTTTTGTATATTATATTTTTCGCCGGTGTATAGGCTAGGCCCTGTCTACCTAACTAATGTCATTGTGTTAGCTAGGCCTAGCCTAGACTTTGTGATGTAACTTTAGTATAGGGGACCTGGCTGGCAAGCCCTTCCCACCCCCAAGCTAGGGGGCCTAGCTAGGCTGTTCATATATGAGTCCACATATACACCAGAACATAATCAACGATATATTTACGTAAATGAAACAACGCATGCACAGTCATACTTTAACAAACTTGCATTTTCAGCACTCGATATTAGCGTGGCCTCCCATGGCCGCGGTGATTCCCCCAAGTTCAGCATGGCACTTTAAATTAATTTAAAATTTTGTTTTTTATTTTTTATTAAACATAATTTAATTTTCTACAACAGCACAGTATGTAGTTTAATCATTTAATAAATTATTAAATCATTGTGTTAAATTTTCAAATTAAAGTGATACTGTATTAGAAATTTCATCTTACTCAATCATTTGTTAAATGATCACACTTGACCTAAATACAAGGCCTAGGCCTATGCAAGGTTTCCTTGCTAAAACTTAACTACCAGGAATCAAGACGATCAAGACTGTCTTCAGACAGGTCGAGCATCGAGCCCCAATCGATCACGAAGAACATACAGGAAGACCATGTTTGGTGAGCACATGATTCACTAGATACAATGTACTGTACTGTACGCTATGTGAAGCAAGAAGTAA
>NW_022719055.1:175741-177843 GCF_011630105.1 Anneissia japonica
GATTACGACGACGTAAATATATCCACTTCCTTATTTAATATCAGTAATAGGCCTACATCTTTGTGCAGCCTACTGTATATTGTCGATCTTAATTGTGAAGTTAAAAATTTTCTTTATTTCTTCTTTATATTGTTTTTTTTTTGTGGAGTAAAAAAAAAAAAAAAAAAAAAAAAAAAAAAATAATAACATTGCATCCATAGGCCGTTATTAATGGAGCTACTGCAAGTATTGGCGAAGATGGGCACAAAAACTTAAAATTCAATATCCATTATCAGATCACCAGTCCTGAGCTGCAGTATGTGCTACCTGCCAACCTACCTGCAAAAGTACCAGTACTTTCTATGGAGGCATTATAATAATTTTGATCGGTTCTTGAAGATGGTCTTGTGCAAACATTTGGTGAGTTTTGTTGTGGAAGCAATAATAATAAGTGAATACTTTATTAAAGCGAATTGTAATATACAGATATATAATGTGATTGGGATTCCATTTCATCACTTGTCACAAGTTGGTCAATGGTAAGGATTAGATGATGTACGCGTAAAATTAGATTTCATAATTCCATGATATAATATTTATGCTAATGACAGTTATAATTTAAGCATAATGTTTGTTATTTTTGTTTTTACTTTATTTTCTTTTATTTTAATTGGATTTGATAAACCTACAATAATATATTTAACAAAGTAATTATACACAGCTTGAATAACTGTTTGTGTACCTGAATTTGTGATGTGCAGCCTGAGAGTCACCTTAACAGACTACGTTATTTAAACTTGCACAAAACACCTAATTTAAACTTATCACAGAACAAAAATTTCAAAATACATCAACTTCATGTGATGAAATTTAGTGCTATTATATAATCGTTTGTTTTATTTACATGGAAATTCACTTAACATATTTATATTAATATTTTACAGTATTTTCAAGCCTTGAAACTTGTTTCACAACATTTAAATCTATTCTTAACAACTTTGTTTCCTGACTTCATCTGAACTGGATCAAAAAGTACTAAGAAGTTTCAAAAGCTCAAGATTGTCAAAATCGGTAAGTTAATAGATTCTGAAAACCAAATGTTCGGGCGAGACTTTTCTTATACCTTGTTTATCGAACCCGCCTACTGCAAATATTGATATTTTTAAAATAAAAATAAAATTTTATTTTTGAGCAATTAGCGCACCCACCACCACAAAAAAAAAAATGGAAATTGCAGTAAAAAATTAGTTTTTAAAAATTTTAATTATGCCCTCCACTGCCTTGACATCTTCAAAGATATACATATTGATATAAATTTTAAATATTTAACCATCCTACTTTACATTCACCAATAAAATTGTATATTTATTTTTTCCTCCATCTGGATGTTTTAGGCAGACTGTTGGCTGAATAAAAAAACTAAATGTTATCTTTATTTTTATTCTGCCCTCCTCCGATGATCTTTTAAGAATAAGTATGCGAAACAAGGTATAAAGAAGTCTCACCTTAGCTACTGATGAAATAATATCTATGTAACATAACAATGTTTAGGATTAATGTGTGGATCTAAGTACTAATTATTTCTTTATTATTCGTAAAACCCAATCTGTTTAGCTTCTATAAATATATATTGAATTATAGGATGATACTCTTATTAATAGTACTCAACACATCCTTAATAAAATCATATTTAAGATAATCAAAGTGTTTAATACTGTAAAACCAGCTAAACTTTCATGTGCAAAAAAATTTCACAAATACTGTACCATACAGAATTTATTAATATCGTATGTTAATAAGGATTGTAATTATCATGTAATTATTAGATGTGTCTGGCCAGCTAAACCCTAGCAGATAGGCAGGTTTATGCCTGGGCTTTTCTAGCCTAGAACTCATGATACGATATTGTCATAGATGATCTATAGTATGGTGTTCATCTCAAGAATTAATTCAGGTGTTAGGGCACATAGAAAGAATTATTAGAATAAATACTCCTTTAAAAAAAAAATGTGATGAGGGTGGGTTTTTTTTTTTATAACCGCATCAATATTTCCAAATAGTTAATGTGCACAGGAGTGATAATCTAACAATTTTTTCATATGTGCCCTTATCAATTCGCAAAA
>NW_022719056.1:0-973 GCF_011630105.1 Anneissia japonica
AAGCAATAATTAGCCCTTCTTAGCAGATTAACTAGATAAACAGTTTGGCTTTGACTGAATCAGTATGTTTGTTAAGTGTAGGTTTCAGTTCTTTGATCCAAAGCATTTCTTTAAATAAACAATTAAACTTGGATTTGCACTTAGATAAAACCTTGAAATAATTAACAGTTTCAGTAGCACTAATATCATAATNATGTTGTCCTATGTTACCTTTACTGTGCATAATCATTTCTTATTTAAAATAGAATTATTTAATCAATCAGTAACTTGTGTTTTTTTAAATTAAATTAATGATTTTCTTTAAAAAGATGCTACCCAAGGTGAGACTTTTTTTATACCTTGTTTGACAAACTCGCTGACTATTGTACATTTTACTGTACTATTTTTCCGTTTTAAAATGTTTGTGCTCGTTAGCAATTTAGATTTGTTGTTGATGTTATCCATGACAGTAATACGTACCGCGAAATGCCAGGCCTCTGAAAGTCCCCATCGTTGGTATTCGCCACGTTATTGGAAATTTTTATTTCAAATTTCGCGAAAATGGTTTATAACATTCCCTCTGCAAGTTCGTCGTTCAAAACTGGTGCCGAATCAATGTTTTAGAGCCTCCCATCAGAGCCATTAATAATAATAATAATATTAATAATTTGCCACAAATATAGTAATAATATCTAATATTAATAATTTAAAAAAATACTTAGACCTACTCCCAGAGCTACTCATAGGAGCTAAAAACTAATTTATTTTAGTTCTCAAATATGCATATTCTTTATGTTTTCTGTATTAATTAAATTTTTGCTACAAGGTATTTTACATTTGTTTATTTATTATTTTTTTTCTTTAATTTTATAATTGAGGGCCATTTATTATTTCTTGATTCAATTCTTGCTTATACATTATTTAAAAATTTTGAAGATTAAAAAAAATATATATCATTTCTATTACCGAATTTTTCATTGGGGCCATTTTTACC
>NW_022719057.1:0-985 GCF_011630105.1 Anneissia japonica
GTACCCGATATGCTAGGCAACCAAGGAGGACCTACAGTTCTCGTGGCTTGTACCACTGTTCCGAACTACCTAGGTAATATGCATATGAAAGGCTTAAGCAACTTCAGCGGCTGAGTAGGAGCTGTATTGTCTATTAATAACGATCCGCTTTACTGAACCATAATAGGCTGTTGTAGTCATACGTGAATCAACACTGACTCATTCTGGGTAATTTTTAATGTTTGTTTTTCACACAACTGCGCCCAATTCGTTTCAGCATGAAGACACAACAATTTTAAATAGATAGAAGATAATAGTTTAATACAAACTGAATATCAAAGATTTTTAAAAAACCATCCAGTCATTTATCGATATACACAATCAAGTTTCGCTTTTAAGTACATTTTATTGTTCATTTCACAAAAGTAAAGTATCGAGTTATATTTTTTATCTGTAAAAAACAATTTCAGACATTCATAGATGAGAAGAAAATGAGACAACATTCACATTGTCAATAAGGGAAAATATGAACAAAAATGACTTGTCCATTTATTCTTCCATGATGTAACAGTTTAAACTGCACATCAGATGAGTTTACACTTTAATGTTAGGTGGCGCCCTATTATTCTGAGTGCATCATAAATAATATCATCATAAATGTGTGTTGATATCTGCTTACTAAACAGTATAGGCCTATCGATATAAAGAAAAAGCAAAACATCAATCAATTACATAATAGGTGAATAAGCCCCAATAGTCTTACTTTTGGCGCATTTTGAAAAAGCTCGTGATTTCAGAGAGATTTAAGGGTTTTTCCCCCACTGGTTTTCGGTAGGTTATCTCATTGGTGTTTCACACCAAAAATACTTCCATCATATCCTACCTTATCCTATACTTCAATTGGTCATAGTTTAGAACACTTCTAAACTTGAGATAATATGATGTATTTTATTGTCTTCAAACATGTAGAAATACTTGAGCTTCCGGCAGTAGGCCTCAGAATGCA
>NW_022719058.1:0-996 GCF_011630105.1 Anneissia japonica
AAACACCCACGCTATGAAGAGCGTCGGAAACTTGCTGGCCGCCATCGCGTCCGCGTTCTGCACCTTCGGACGCTACAGTCTTCTCGCGAACGCCTCCGAATGCGAATCCGACCTCGCCGAATCCGGCCGCGATCCCAACAGGGTGTGCGAACAGATAACGGATTTCAACGGTCGTCTGGAAGGTAGTCCGTCTGTTGTACAACAGGAAGCAGATCGTCAAAGATAGGATGCAGGAAGTTCACTCCGAGATGATGTCCCTGAGCAATCGACTGACGGACGAGGAGATGAACGAGGACGACGAATTCGACGAGAACACCATGCAGGTCGAATTACAGACACTAATGAGGAAGAAGATGGAGATGGAGAAAATTTTTCGGATGATAAACAAGCTGGACTGCAACGTGAGCACTATGAAGATGAACGTGGACACGCACGGTCTGATGAACACGCTCAAGCAGACTCTTCTGAACCTGTCGCACGGAGTCGACGACGATTACAAGAAGACGCTGACCATGACGACCCTGTACAACGATCGCATCAACGAGATGGCCAGGGAGTTACAGCTTCCCTTCGACTCCGAACTGCTCGTCTCGGAGCTGGACGATGGAGACGTGGAGAATCGGGTCACCGACCTGCTCCAACTCTCCAAACGGAACCATTGCAGGACGACGCCGGTGCGCTACGGCGTCGCGAAGGAGCCGGTGTTGGCGAGCGTTTAGAAGTATAAGTGTGCTTTCGCGAATCGAGATCGACCACAATGCTGAGGAACGTGCTGGTCGTGTGCTTGCTCGGGTTTACGACGGCCGTCGAAGGAGAGTGGACGTGCGCGTACTGCTCGTTTCCCACGGATTGAGAAACTACTTGGTCGTGCAGCAACTGTTCGCTCTCGCAACCTGCACACCTTACGGATATCGCCACCGACGTCTCGGTGGACGCAAACTACGCGATGTCTACAACTGAGGTGGCGCCAACCGAAGAAGAGTCGATAACCGAATC
>NW_022719059.1:0-531 GCF_011630105.1 Anneissia japonica
TGGGGGTGGGGGGGGGGGCGTTAATTCCAGGAAAAAATAAACCCGGTGTTTCAAGGGAGGCAGGCTCGAGAGGGGGCTTTTTTCCAAAGTGGGCGTTATTCGAATACATACGGTTAGAGCAAGGTTAGAGTCTTCTATATTTTTTAGTCTCGGAATAGAGGTAGTGAGATTACTGTATTATTGTTTATCTTAAAATGATGAGGTTTGAATTTTGTGTGGGAGGATCAATGATTCGTTGAGGGGATGCTAACTGGCAAAAGTAGTGATGAGGCGATTTTAACTCCACTGAGCTGTTTATCTACCTCATTTCGGATAATTTTGTTCATTTTATTAAATACTTAAATATCAATGTGATGAGGCGATTTTAACTCCACTAAGCTGTTTATCTACCTCATTTCGGATAATTTTGTTTATTCTATTTAATACTATTAAATACCAATGTATCTGGTTGATAGGATAAGCCTATATTTAATTATGTTTATAATGTTGATATAGGAGCTAGATCACAATTATCATTTTTGCATCGCCCTG
>NW_022719060.1:0-1062 GCF_011630105.1 Anneissia japonica
ACTGACTGAACTAAACTTGATACTTAGCTACAAAATTATACCTAGGCTAGAATAAGTAACTAGGCCTAGGCGTATATATGTGGAAGGCGTACATTTATGGACGAAAGGAGATTATTTTTTCTTTACTTACCACAATACTGACTGTGCATAGACCTTGGCATGGTGCTGACTCTTCTCCTTTTTTTCCAATCAATGGCAATATAATAATAATAGGCCTAGGCCTAGCGGCTATCCTAGGCTAGGCTGAGTTTTAGCAGAAGAACGTCCAAAATCCTTATTCAATCCATTTAACATGACACATTGCTACAGGTATTAACCATTTCAATAAAATATCAGTTTGCGATTATTACTCCAATTATTACTGAACAAAAGGAGGACACCACAACAACAAAGGGAGCAGCGAGCGAGAGAAATGTCGATGAAGACCGATCTGTTAGCTTTCAAATTTTACCACCCAGTTGTGGAATGTACCATGTTTAATAGAGGGGAAGGGAAACAATTTAAGACCAGTTATAATTCTTAGTAAATGTATTTGTATGAAACCTTCTGTAATTAATCATTTGTTTTGTGTAAGACAGTATAAATTTTATAGCATTTCATTTCAAACACTAAATAATTTACTAAATCGTACAACTCAACTCATAAATTGGACCCCTATCACGGCCTGATCCATTGTCTGGTTATTGAAAATGATGTCTATCTCTACCATCTGGAATGATTAAAGTAGGTTTTAAGTTACACAACAGTAACTTTAAAATGGTCACAATGGTGGTTTGTGGTTAAGGATTTTGTAAGATTAAGTATTTGTTACAAATATGTGCATTAAATTCATTTTTCATTTCAATTTTAAAATGTGTTGAAAGGCTAATTATTTGCTGTTTTTAACATTTAATTAAATGTTTAATTTAAAGTTTAATTTAACTTATATGTTTAATGTAACTTAAACGCTTAATGTTTTTAACATTTTAACTTAAAATGTGAGCATGCTAATTGATCATGTAACTTATGCATCTGTTATACATTTCCAAACAGATATTCTATAGAATTCCTAGACAACTTCTA
>NW_022719061.1:0-541 GCF_011630105.1 Anneissia japonica
AAATTAACACTGTTAACACCGTATAAAAAATGTATGTGTGGGGTGGGTGTGGGTGTGTTGGAACTCAGAATGCGGGTGTTTGTACGCGTGTCTGTGCCTGTAATTTTAAGGCTAGCAAGCCGAATAAAGCACAATGAATAATATTAATTTAAACGTAACAAATCTGACAAAAAAATAAATAAAAATAAATAAATTAAAAGACTCAGCATCCACTGGATCTCCAAAAGCTTTTCACATACATGAATAATTCATACATGGCCTAGGCTAGGCATGCCTAATCGACCTGTATTTGCTATTAGTTAAAATAATAAATTTTATACTACAGAAGTCCTTTCTTACTCTAAGTTCATAATTATTTAGATTATGACATTAAATGTTTGGGCGCCCGCGACGCTGCACAGTCTTAGTCCTAGTAAGTATTCATTGGCTCTTTTAGGTAAAAACTACAATGTTGGTCACCTCCCACATTCAAGGTGTGTATTAGACCATCAGACGACGAAAAACAACGGTGTCTTAATGAGGAGTGTTTGCAGGTTCCATT
>NW_022719062.1:0-1828 GCF_011630105.1 Anneissia japonica
TGCATTCATTACAATAATAATAATAATAATAATAATAATAATAATAATAATAATAATAATAATAATAATAATAACAATAATAATACAAATAGTTTTAATATATTATAACGCAATTCGTACTTCGAACTGCACATGGCCATATCAAAGGTCAATCGACATAAACCTATGTTGTGTGATGTTCAATTGACAATTGTCATTGTCATTGTCATTGTCATTGTCATTGTCATTGTCACAATGATATGGGCATTGGCAGTTCAATGTTGTGTGATGTTCAATCGACAATGATATGGGCATTGGCAGTTCAATCTTGTGTGATGTTCAATTGACAATGATATGGGCATTGGCAGTTCAATCTATGAATTGACATATTAAGATTAACAAAGTAATCTATTTATGTAATTTTAAAATACATAATAAAAGAGCCGTCATTAATTTAATGACAGACTTTGGGTCAGTACTTTAATTTAAGAAAAGATAAAAACCAGTAGGCCTATATAGCTAAGAGATAAAGATAATTAATCGTTAATATAAACCTAAAACAAATTGGGTTAACGAGCGGCTGCTAAAGATAAAATATCACAGACCCAAACATAAAGTCATGTTTGTAATTTTAACTAGGAAATGTAATACAATTTCTTGGCATATTGTTCATCATTATGTAAATGTGGTAATTCTGCAACTTTGTTTACTCGACCAGTTTGCGATAAAACACAAATGGCTATGAACTGTGCTAAATTTTAAAGACGTTCAGTTGCTAGGCCTACATGCTCTCTTAGCTAATTTATGTTACGTAATACATACACTGATTCACGTTTTGTTTTACGGTGTAATCGATCAATCAATCAAGCGATCTATCAACTAATCAATTTAATAATATATCAGTCAGGGAAATTGGTTATCATTAGAACATATTGTAGCACCAGAGTTTTCAATCATAATGGACTTTAGAAGTTTAGATGCTACACACGCCAGAGCGATAGGCCGGTAATTGCTCTTATCACTAATGTTACCAGATTTTGACTAAAAATTATGGGAACAAGTGTAACCTTGGTAAGATTCTGAGGCACAAAACCATGCATATGAACTAAAAAAATGTTCAGAACACAGCTCAACCAAGGAGGTATTGGCTCAACATAACAAAAGCAAACCTAAAGTGTTCATTAAACAAATCATTAAATCTCATTGCTTCACCCGTGAACAGTTACCCAACGGAAGCTTATCAATTTCTTTGGAGTATTAAGCGTTACCCTAATTTCATAATTATTGGGCTACTAACATTGTCATAATCAAGAACAAATGACTTACGATCCGAGGAATCAATACAGTTAAATAATTCGTTAAAATGTTGTCGCCAGAGATCACAGATATCATTATCACCCTCAACATTATCAATAATTTTTAACTACATATTGGCGTGGTTAGACAATTTCACCTTAGCCCAGAACTCGCTATAATCGTTGTCATGATACGATTTGTCCATAGAATCAGCCCTTATTGTTAATAGTAGGGGAGATTTCCAGCCGATAAAAGGCAACTTGATTGCTTGCTTTTCAATTGAACAAAGATTGAATTATGTTAATTATAGAACAAGAATACAGAGACTAGCCCATAAACGTAAACAATTATATTATTTAAAAACTTAAAAAAATGTATGTGTAAGTAATCTGTTGTAATTATGAATAAAATAACGTAAAATATGAAAGAATAAAGGAAGAAGGAAGAACAGGAAAGATAGTCAGAGCGGCTGAAATATATACCAAAATTATACAATAATAATTCGTATGTCATTGTAAAAGGCACTAATATTTAATATTTATATTAATGATAT
>NW_022719063.1:0-941 GCF_011630105.1 Anneissia japonica
GGTTATTTTATTTTCATTATTTATTACATCTAGAAGAAATGATATATCAGAATTAAAAGTAAGCAGTGATAAGTCTGGTACTCTATAGACGGTTCCTAAAATAATATTCTTAGGTTCAGCCTTTATTTCAATAAAAATAGATTCAGCAGTTGTAGAGATTAAATTAGAAAGATCATTACGAACTGTGTATTGTAAATTCTGGTCCAGATGGCAGGCAACACCACCCCCCGTTCTATTGGTTCTAGAAGAATGCAGGAGTGAATAACCTGGTATGTCGTAAAAAGAAAAAACAGTTTTATTATTGTTAAAAAAGGTTTCAGAGAAACATAAAGCAGAGAAATTATGATCCAGCGTGCTTAGGAGGTCTGTTATTTCATTGTAATGATTAACCAAACTTCGAGAATTCATATGAAAAATACTAATAGAAGAAGCAATATTATTAAATTTTGAATTAAAAGTATCTATAAGATCAAAATTACATTCATCATTATTTTCGGGATACATAGGATTAGGGTTAACTGCATTATTCATTGAAACATCGAAAGGGTCTAAAATTAAAGATTGTAAATGTTCAAAATGAACTTTATGATTGCAGAAGAAGTACTTAAGTTCATGAATAAATTCATTATCATCTAATATATTGTTGTATGGAAATAAAATAGCTGTACAGTTATAGCAAATCCAATTACGATCATTATTACAGCACTGTATGTGGACGGTATTAGAACAATTTATACAGGTTATTGCAAATTCATTTGTGGGTTTGGAACACAAAAAACAATTCATTTAATATTTTTGAGTAAATAAATTACCAGACTACCAGAGATAAAAAATGCAATGAATAGTATAGAAACAATAATGGGTAATTTAAAAAAAAAATTTAATAGTAATGGCGAAAACATTGGAACGGTATCGTCTTCAAGTTGGTTTGGTTTACATTG
>NW_022719064.1:0-575 GCF_011630105.1 Anneissia japonica
CGGCTCGTAAATTTGGGAAAGTTTTGGAATATTCAAAATGACCTGAAACGTGCTTTAAATTATCTAAAAAGTGATATTAACAATTTTAAAATTTTAACGCACAAGTACGAATAGCTTATACGACGTGCCTGACGACGGTAATGGCACATGAATTCAAACCTTGCCAAGTTTAATTTAAAACCCCCTGTTGGTTGGTAATGCCACACGAATTTTGCGTTTACAGTAAACGAATTATCGGTCTGATAGTGTCGAAATACAGTCTGCCGCCCTCTATTTTCAATGTATTTACATCTTTCAAGAAAGAAAGATGAGAAGGCTCCAAAAAAGCCTTCTTTTTGACCATGATGACGTCACCAAAATAAAAATAAATGGACATGTCCGAAAGAGAATTGATTTAGCTATAACATACTCACAGGTGGGAGACAATCAATCAAGATAAGCGAGTACGTTCAAACGAGTATAAAAAGTAATAACGTCATAAAAAAATTATATTTTTTCTTAATTCAAATAGCAATATGATGACGTCAAAATGTCCAATCAGCCATTATGATCTATAAAATCGTATCTACAACTCA
>NW_022719065.1:0-968 GCF_011630105.1 Anneissia japonica
CGATGACTAATCAATTGCTGTGAACCTGTTTACAGAACTGAATGTATAGAATAATAGATTTAAGGGGATTGAAAATAACAATACGAAGGCAATGGGCAATGGAGCTTTGTGGTTATGATACAACATCTAAACAAAAGGATAACGTATCTCCATGCAATCACGCCCTTTAGAGCTAGGTTGACATGTATTTCTTTTTTATGTAGTTTATTTTAAGGTATCAAATTTGTTTTATTTTGAAGGCCTATCGATGCGAATCTAACGCACAGCAACAATTGTTATACAGTGGCGTACAACTTATAATGAGCTCTCACTGGTTAAAGGCAGGGGACCCAGGAGCCTCAAGTGGCCCCATGATATTAATCGGCATTTTGATTTTCCAGGTCAATAGGCCAAAATCCACCAAGTCTATTAGTGAGCACAGCGTGTAAAATACATCAAAATACACCACTAAAACATAAAAAACGCCGAAGCAAAAATGGGCTTTACCCCGTAAAAACCCGGGTTTTAGTCCCTAGCGTAGTGGGTTAGAGAAAGTCCTAGGCCGCGTTTGAGAAAACAGTCGGTTAAAATCTCGCCGTAGTAACGAACCCTTAGACAGGGCCTCACACCTCTTGGTTACGCCACACTGTACTGTATACTACCACCATTTTTTAAATAATAGGCACTTGTTTTGTTACTTTTTGCAACGCTCGGATGCCACCGAATCATTCAAATGTCTAATTTCTATTATATATTCATAACCTATTGAAGTTGTAGACAATGAAAGAACTGGTAATCGCGCTTAGGCCAACAAACACTGGATCGGTAGTGCGCATCCTATACGCGCGCTGCCTCACAGTCAATCGCACTATAAATGGCTCAGAATGTTTAAATTTACCGCAAATTGCAGAGCTGCGTGTGAACGAGGACCAACACCACAACTATAAAGCGGGATTATCTCGTAAATTTCAAGGTTGCTTTGTTCGTGT
>NW_022719066.1:0-590 GCF_011630105.1 Anneissia japonica
TGCCTCTGATGATGGCAGTTACTCTCAATAACTTGTCGAAGTTACTGAACCTCGTCACATTTATTTGTGTTTCATTCATCACCCGCATATCCGATGCCATGACGACGACGTTTCTCTCCGGCAAATCTGCCGTACGGCAAGCATGCGATATCGGCCATTCAGTTTTGGTCCTTTCATAAATGACTGGCCTCCAAACCACTGTGAGCCCTTTAGCTCCATCGCGGTGACTCCTCTCGACACTATGTCGGCTACGTTGTGTTGTCCGGCAACCCACCACCAATCCATTGGATTACTCGTTTTGTTGAATCTCTCCAATTCTGGTGGCCGCCAATGTCTTAAACCCATAACTCTCCTTCTGTATCATTGAGCGTACTATCCCACAATCAACTAAGTACAGAATCCTCTCGAATCGGAGCTTACTCTCCTCCATTATCGTTTTTGCCAAGCGAGCCGATAGGACGGCGGCACTCAACTCGAGCTTGACAATGCTGTCAATCCGAATTGGTGCTACTCTACTCTTAGCTGCCAAGAGATTTGATTCAAATTTGTTTTAACCAACATTATATCTTACTTATGATCTTTAATTGATC
>NW_022719067.1:0-647 GCF_011630105.1 Anneissia japonica
GAGATGGTAATTTGGCTGTATTAACTAGATATGATAAACTATATATAATCTTAAACTAATGAACTTTGAAGAGAATAGAAAATCTGTAAGAACAATGTTATGGATCAATGGTCAGAATCAATGATATAGGCCTAAATGATAAACAGAGGACTATAATCTCTAGGCTGTAATAGATATGGCCTATGTGAAGCAGGAAATAGAGCATAAATAGGCATATATATTACTAACTATGTAAAATGGAGATATAAAATCAGGGCATATATGAACAAAAATATAAATATATATGCTTAAAATTGATGCAGAAAATTAAATGATATAATATATTGAACGATATGCTATGATAAGTATAAGGTCTTATTTGGCGAATGAATATGAAGATGCGAAGCCCAAATCTTTATTTGCACCACATTTAATTTAAGAATCCATCTAATTTCGGCGCATCGTCTATCTGCCAATGACCTAAATCCGCTTGCTATAAGAATGAATTTCATATTATTCAATGAGTGGTTAACTTGATTAAAATGCTTAGCTACAGGAAGGTTATATTTATTTCTGATAGAACTTTTATGGTTATTACATCTTTTACGGAAAAAGCAACCCGTTTCTCCGACATAGCAAACCCCGTTACAAGTGGTACACCAAATAAG
>NW_022719068.1:0-520 GCF_011630105.1 Anneissia japonica
CGGCATTGCTATTGGCCAAAAGATAACCGAAAAGAATGCAAATTTGGGAAAACAATGTCAGGAACTCAAAACGTGTAAAATAACGTAATTTCTAGCTTCCGTACGTGCTGCGCACATAAAAATGCGCGCGCGTAGTGGAAAATTTCAAACAAAATTTGAAATACTCAAAATGGCCAAAAACGTGCTCTAATTTAGTCAAAAGGTGATTTGAGTTTTTTTAAATTTTGACACATGCGTCCGGGCGCGGAAAATTAAGATACATGACATTCAACCTTGACCTGAAGTTTATTCCCACTGAATATGATTTAGAAATGAAAATTGGTTAGGGAAATGGCAATTGGTTAGGCTGATATGATCGATAATGTAAAAACGCAAAATTGCGCGTAGATGACGTCACGCATGACTGAGCGCGTTGAAAAGCTTACCATGACTATTCCAGACCAAGCCAAATGTCGGTTGACAGCAATTGTGCTGTAAGTCGTGGCAGTTTTTGAGATATCGTGCGAACAGAAAAGGGGAG
>NW_022719069.1:0-2193 GCF_011630105.1 Anneissia japonica
AGAAACCCATAGGATTCCTATAAGATACCTATATAATTCATATAAGATTCCTATAAGGTTCCTTTTGAAAATCTATAAGATTCCTTTAGGCATTCTATAGGATTTCTATAGGATATATCTGTGTGATGGTTTTTTTCAGAAACTTTTAATAACAGTTGGTCCATGGCATGAACACCATACATTATTTTACAAAATTAGTACAGTAAGCTAATGATTTTAATGGCACTGCTGCGAACGCATATCAATAACTTTTCTATATCATTCATATAAGGCTCCTATAAGATTCCAATAAGATATCTATAAGATTCCTATAGATTTCATATAAGAAACCCATAGGATTCCTATAAGATACCTATATAATTCATGTAAGATTCCTATAAGGTTCCTTTTGAAAATCTATAAGATTCCTTTAGGCATTATAGGATTTCTATAGGATATATCTGTGTGATGGTTTTTTTTTCAGAAACTTTTAATAACAGTTGGTTCATGGCATGAACACCATACATTATTTTACAAAATTAGTACAGTAAGCTAATGATTTTAATGGCACTGCTGCAAACGCATATCTATAACTTTTCTATATCATTCATATAAGGCTCCTATAAGATTCCAATAAGATATCTATAAGATTCCTTTAGGCATTCTATAGGTTTTCTATAGGATAACTATAAGATTCCTATTTGTTTCATTTAAAAATCTTGCAGTTTTCCTATAAGATTTCTTTAAGAATCTTATAGGAAACATATTAAAATTCCTATAGAATACTTATACGACTCCTATACGATTCCTATAGGATTCCTAAAGGATATCTATTGAAATAATCCTATAGGATCCTATAGATGTGACGAAAAATCTATAAGATTCCAATAAGATTTTCTCTTATAGGATCCTATAGGACATTTTTGTAAGGGTCACCTCATCTATAACCCATATCCTGCCTTCAAAAATAAAAACGCAACAGGTGTTACTTACCAATATGGCTAATTCGACAACGGCGCGAAACTATACTGATACAGTACTACAACAAATAGAGTATAACCCGGCGAATAGATTACTAATAGAACCGAAAATTTCCGGAGCGCTATTTTTAACAATGGCCAATATTGCTCCTCTTATTGGATATTGATGGAGGATGGTGCTTTTGCGCGTCGTTGACATACCATCCGTGGCGTGTTGTTGAGGTGGCGCCAGTGGTCGTCAGATAATTGAAGCCTTTGAAACCCCTAAATGTCATATCGTTCGGGGGGGGGGGGGGTTGGGAAACTGCATGGGGTTGGAATAGGGGTAGCTGCTTTGCAGGTAATTGCCAGCTGCTATTTATTGGATCTAGAGATGCCATATTTTCCAAATTTGTTCACATTTTATTTATTCACTAAGGCCCACCATAGCGTTCCAGACATCAGGGTGCAGGTATGAATTCAATATCCCGACTATATCAGTGGCGGATCCAGGAATTTGAAATAGAGGGGGTCCCATGGAAAGAAGGACTTTCTCAGATGCGGGTCGATACTAGAAAAACTTTTTAGGATATGAGTTTATGTGTGTATTATTACAGTACTACTCATATTGAATTGTTGCGCAATGAAATCAATTTACTAACTGCCATGTTAAAATTAAATTTGGGTTTCAATCCCTATATACAGAAAGATAAAGATAGAGACTAGAATGGACTATGAACTATTATAACACAATTACAAAAAAATATACAAGATTAACCCGTTCATGTTTGAAGCGATCCTGATCACCTAATCTTGCAACAAATAGGCCTACAGTCGTTGAGACAATGAATTCCATCCACGATGGTAACCAGTTGGTCTAGTATTACTCAGAATTAAATGGTATAGAAAATACTATGAGAAATACAGAGGCGAATTAGGTGGCTTACCCCGAATACAACCGTGGTTAGCTAATGCATACACATACGGTATGTATTATTTTAACCCCTGCTGATGATCCACAACGAAAGTAACAATAGGATATGTGAAATTGATTGAATGAGTCACCCCCTTTAATTATTTGCCGACTGTTTATTTTTTATATTGGATCTAGTATTTGCCAACTTTTGTAATCAGTTACGTTGATCTTGAGGACAAGACGAAATATTCGTTTCCTGAATAATATTGTGTTCTACTGTCTAACTCAACGTTTCCGCATCATTATTTTCTGTTTTATTTGAACACACGTGGACCAATA
>NW_022719070.1:0-953 GCF_011630105.1 Anneissia japonica
ATCAAAGATATTTAAAATATTAAGAGAATAAAATAAAAGTTTGGGGTGAGATCTGGGGGGGGGGGGGGCCCCTGTACATATATCGCTTTCTTTTGTAATCGATATAAGCAATGAATTTTAGTCATTTCAGAACTTGCCCAGGGGCATAATTGTGAAAATTTACCAGTGGTTGTAGCCCAGGCAATGTTGCAATAATTAATATAAGGTAAAATAATTGTATTATATAACGAAAATAAGATATTGGCGGGAAGAGTGTATTTTAATTTGGCTAAAAGTCCAACGTTTCTAGAAACTATCTTTGTAACATTGGCAATATGACATTTCCAACTGAGTTCGCAGTCAATTATGACTCCCAGAAATTTTGCGCTGGAAACTCTTTTAATTGGATGGCCATCAATAAGGATATCATTTGGCAATTCTTTATTGCATTTCTTACTATGATTGAAATAAATTAAATTAGTTTTGGATATATTAAGAGATAATTTATTGAGTTTGAACCATAAAGATCCAAACCATACCTTTCACAATCTATATTAAAAATGGTTTCTAATGCTATAATAATCCCTCACCTTAACTATTGCAACATTGTGTGGGGAAACTGTGGCTCAACTGTTTCCAAACAACTACAAACAATCCAAAACAGAACAGCTCGTGTTGTTTGTAGAGCAGCCTGGGACTCACCTAGTACAAATGTATTTAATAGTAAATTAAATTGGCTTCCAATTTCAAATAAATATATTAATGATTGTTATATTTTTGTTAATAAAATTTTAAATAATATGGCACCACCTTAATTAATAACATATTTGTTCTCTTTCAATGATTACAGCTATGATTTTCGTAAAAGTAAAACAAATGTATATGTTCCCAAATCAAAGACTAATTACAAAAAAAAGAAGTATCTCATATCGTGGTGCTATTGAATGGAATAAATTAAGCCCTGATGTTCAGTC
>NW_022719071.1:0-2037 GCF_011630105.1 Anneissia japonica
CTCTTTTTTTTTTTTTTTTTTTTTCTAACTCATCCATGCCCTACTACGCCGTAGTTTTCTTATTCCACAAGCAGCGAACACCAGCACACCACTTTCGCGACTCGCGAGAAGTGTCAAGTAGGAATGCATTATTCATGTTATCAGTTCACCAAAATGACCTTAATAGTGCCTCTATAATTTAGTCTGTCGGAACTGTATGGGAAAAAAATAAACAGCCTGCCCTGATATCAGCAGCTGCTCTCTGTACATTATCGCAATAGGATCTAGTTTTTAGCCCTTGTATGCCTTGTATTTCAATCAAAGCAAAAATGAAACTAGTGATTGAATTGACTCAGTTTGTTCTGAATTTTAATACATTAGCCTAAATTTACTAACCGGAACACACAATTACGTGATGATAAATCATCAGACAGAAAGAAGTGAAAGAGTTTAGAAGAAGGGTAGAAACCGTATATTCAGCAGTGGACTGAGGGAAACTGCCGTAGACTTCGCTCGATGCTGATACGAATGATAGATAGGCCTAGCAGTGGCGGATAAATACATAAATAATTAGGCCATGGGCTGGAGGGGGGTCACCGTGCACCCCCCCCCCCCCCCAGTTAAACTTCCTTGGTATCATTTTGTTCCTACGGGCATATAAAACGAAAAAAATGATTTTAACAAGAAAATACAGGGATGCATTGTATGTACTCGCGTCATTTGTAATGATCGTTAGTGTTTTATGGTCAATACTTTTTTTGGGGGGGGGGAGGGGTAACATTTATGCCCATAACCTGTGAATTAAAAATCCCATCAATGTTATTTTGGTAGCAATGTGTAGCATATATGTTTCTTAATCATATGCGGTTTAAATAAAATAATTCCGACAATTATTAACGTCATTAGAGGTCAAAAGGTCATTGACCATTTTCTAAAATGCAATTTTTTCATAAAATATCAATAAACTTCAGTGTCATATGTCTAATTTTGGATGTATTTGATACAAATTGTGTTTTTCTTGTAGTTATTAACATATGGAATACAAAAATTGAGGCTAACAAGAAAAAAATTAAAATGCATTATGTACTATTGTCAATGTTTATGATCCGAGAAATTTGTAATCAACAACAGTTTTTGGGGTAGGGGGTAACATTTATGCTCATAACTCTTGATTTAGTCAATGGATTTGTATGATGTTGATATCAACATTTAGCCTATAGATTGGTCAGTCATTCAAATTGAAAAAAAATTTGAAACAGGCAGAAATTGACGTAGCTAGAGGTAAAAAGGTCATTGACCTCCACAGAAAAGTTGTAAATTTATTCCCAATTCACTCACAAACGTTTACAAAGATCCAGAGGTGACGGAACTAGGGGGTGCTGTGTTATATAAAGTAATGTGTGACAGGAAATGGTCTGCAGTCAGTTGGTTGTTACCATGCGCCAGTGATGTTGGAGTATATAGTACAGCAATATGAAACTATTATATAGGCCTAATGAATGAATAAAATTCGGAGTTTGTCGGGTAGTGAAATGATCATTTCACATTTTAAGTGCTCCCTAATTCATAAGTGTAAGCTAAATTACGGTGATTAATTTAATTAGCGAAGATATGGAGACAATTATTTCGAATCCCTCTTTCCAAGAGGGGATGCAAATTCTTTGTGAAATTGAGTACCGTACGCCGCGGTACTCATTTTCACAAAGAAATACACACAACTGGTTAGCTAACAATTATGTCAATGTTACATGAACACCTGGGAAGGAAGGTGCAATCACGTTGTTACCTAGCAAACGTCTGTACTGTATGGGGGAGGGGCTGCTGATGTACTGTATGGGGGAGGGGCTGCTGATGTACTGTGTAGCGGGGGACGATGAGGCATAAGACTAGGCCTAACTAAGACAGTGGAATTATATGATAGAAAGTACACTTTCGGAAGAAATAAATTACAATAAGAAAAAAAAAAATAACTAAGAATAATTCATTTGCAGAGGTACCTTATTTAAGTATTATATAATGCTAACAATGTGGCTCTTGTAGCCCTGGCTTGGGCAAGGC
>NW_022719072.1:0-533 GCF_011630105.1 Anneissia japonica
AAAATTAAATACTCCATTAATGTACTTTAATAGAGTATACTTTACTACAATAATGGTATTTGTCTCATATTTAGTATTCTAATTTGTTTAAATTTAGTATTTTTATTTAATAATAATAATAATAATAATAATAATAATAATAATAATAATGATAATAATAATAAAAATAATAATAAAAATAATAATAATAAATAGAGAGTACACTAACTTACTATAATTACTATAGGCTATTATACATTATAAAAGGAAGATAATTAATTTAATAATTAAATACTTAAATTAAATTATGTTACATATAGAGTAGGCCCACAAATGTTATACTGTATGTATAACTGTATGTATGTAGGCACCATAAAAAAAAAACAATTCAATATAGAGTATAATTAAACTATACTTCATTACATAAAAAATACACTACTACAATTACACCATTTAAGATAACAATACTGTATGATGATACAGGCCTGTTATACATTTACATTCAAATTATTATCTTAGTTATATAATATAAATTCTGTAAATGTAAATTAATG
>NW_022719073.1:0-565 GCF_011630105.1 Anneissia japonica
ACAAATGCCATCTATAAATACACGAAACAATGTTTACAAAAAAAAGACTCAGATAAATATAAATATGTTACTTACAGAAATAAATTGACTAATTTAATTTAATTATCATCTAGAAATTATTATAAAATAAAATGTAATACTCATCAGAAAGATATTAAGAAAACATGGCTAACCATTAACTCAGTCCTTGGTAAAAATAACAAACACAAATTTCCTTCCTATATTATGAATAACAATATTAAAATTACTGATCCACATCAAATATCTAATGAATTTAATAAATATTTTGCTGAGATTGGCCTAAAACTATCACAATCAATCGAGGCCCCCAGCTTACCTTTTTTGATATTATAGCTAGTTTTAAAAACAATAAAAGTCCGTTTGTCTTCTTTTTTTACTAAAAATAATATTTTACATGACAATCAATATGGCTTTCGCTCACAACCTTCCACAGATATTGCAATTTCACATATGTATGAAAAGTTCACTAATTCTCTTGCTATTGATACCACTGATCATAATATATTATTATTTAAATTATCCCACTATGGTGTCAGAGGCCTTC
>NW_022719074.1:0-689 GCF_011630105.1 Anneissia japonica
ACTGTATGTATTTTTCAAATGATTCATAAATTAAAATTATGACATTGACAATATTATATAGGCCTAGTATTAGTTAATATCTATTTTTTTTTAATTAGGTGAATTATAAATAATTTATTTTCGGCCTATAAAATAAGAGCGCAAGGAGATAGACCTATCTGCAATATGCGCTACAGCATATTATAAGTTCACTGTTATTATTATTATTTGTTGTTATTGTTTATAGTAATACTAATAATAATAATTATTATTAATTAGTACATTACATAATACAGGCCTATCTACTGTATATTATCTACTCAATATATAGGTCTAGCCTGTTTATTACAGAAGTATTTAAAATATATTTTCCAAAAACATAGCCATATAATTGTCACACAAATAGTAACAGCCATAAACCCAGCTATGTTCTAACATATAGCCAAAAAACTATCAACCTGGAAATTCCAGAGAAACCAAGGAGGTATAAAATCCTTGGTTTTATTAATATTCTCTTACTTTTATTATTTCAGATAATTATACTATTCACAATCATCATGGAGCGGTTGAACCAGCACTGCCGTGTATGTGGACAAGAACTTGGCCAACAACGGAAAACAAAATGGAAAGCAAAGAATAAGCCCGATCTGAAACCATTTCATCTGTTTATGATCCACGTTTTGAGGTAAATTTGTAAATAAGTAATTTTA
>NW_022719075.1:0-743 GCF_011630105.1 Anneissia japonica
GACATAATGGTGTCATCTGAGTGTGTTGGTATTCGCTTTGATGTGAAAAAAAGTGAATCCAGCCATGTAGCAAAAAGGGGGCAGGACCATTCAATTTTAGCTCCAACATGGCATTACAGAGGTGGGCGTGGCCCTTCAAGTACCTAGTCGCCCCACCCCCCACCTCCCCGATCAACGAGTCTACTACGGGGATTCTGTCCCCTCTATCAAAGTCATGAGGAACTTTCAAATTCATTGGAGAATTGCATATTACAGATTGGGAATATAAGGAAAGGCCAAGTAACACAAAAGAAAATAAAACCTTTCTTTATGTAAATGATGGACACCTGCATACTTAAACCTAACTTGAGTCAAATAAAGTGTCAATGCTTACAATATTTACTTTACAGTATGCTGCTCAGATTTTTTTAATGTGTTTTAAACAGCTTGAAGTTAAAAAAAAATTAAAAGCAAACAAAAGTTTCTTTAAAATAAATAAATGATTGTCCCATGTTGTCTTTTGGACACCACTTTTATATTCGGTCTTCATTTGGGTTCAGGTTCGGTTATCCTCCAATTATGCTGTTTGGAGACCACTTCAAGCCTGTGGTCTGTATTTAGAGGTTTCTAATTTGAGACCGAACCCCGAGACCACCCCACATTTCAGATACACAGGGTGGTCTCGAATTGGAGGGCGGACTGTATATTGTCGTTTGTATTGTGTTAGAATAACATTTTAATGATGTTTTCAAACATTCGTCAAA
>NW_022719076.1:0-766 GCF_011630105.1 Anneissia japonica
TTGTGGGAGGGCCACAACCACAACAGCACCACTCCCCCCCCCACCACCTCCCACTCCACGGTTTGCTCCCCCAATTGATTGTTCTCACTCTCAGCTACTTGACAAACTTGACATCTCTGCTTCAAATAACCAAAAACTGCATTTTCAATGGATGCTTCAAATAACCAACAATTGCATTAATCAATGGATGCTTTAAATAACCAACTACTGCATTTTCAATGGATGCTTCATCAGGTAACTCCACAGATACGTATGTCTTTAAGACTTTCAACATATTTTTGATTATTATATGCGAAGTTGCAGCCTATATATAGTACTATAGTGTACATGTTTTTCAGATGCTAGCATGCTACTTTCAGATGCTAGCAGCTACTTGACAAACTTGACATCTCTGCTTCAAATAACCAAGAACTGCATTTTCAATGGATGGATGAATTGCCTTCAGTTAGTTTAATCCTAACAAAGCACTATAATTGCCTAATATTACAGTAAAACATTCTAATGCAGTTTTTTATAATCAGACAAAATACTTACTGAGGTAGGCAGCTGAAATTTAGTACACCAGTCTTTCTCTTGTTCTTTATCGAGATGGAAAAAGGCCGGCTGGGCTGACACGGCATCCAAAGATGTAGCAGCTGGTGATTTTTTGAATCTTTGCTTCTTTTATAACTTGCACAGGTAGGCCTACCAGGTGTGGTTGATAGGTCTAGTAATGAGTCTTGTGAAAGCGAGTCTTGTGAAAGCGAGTCTTGGGAAGAAGGCGAGT
>NW_022719077.1:0-583 GCF_011630105.1 Anneissia japonica
GTCGGGAAAATCCTGGCGCTACCCCTGCCACTAGATGGTGTGTGCCAGTTCAGTTCATTTCAGTGAAACAAATGACAAGATTGTCTGTTTTGCTGAAATTCCATGTTGCTCAAACTTTTAGATCTATGCATTTACATCCTTTCTCTCTTGCCTACAATACATTTATAATCCATACTGATTCAGAAACAACGTCCTATATGGTCAATATATTCATTTATATTCACAATATTATTGCATACACGATCAGACAACATAACACTAGATTTGTACTAGTGAGACTCAAAAAACAATGTTTGATTCGGATGAAATAGCATTATCCAACTTCGTAGTAGTAGTAGTAGTAGTATACAGTAGATAGTAATACAGTATTTGTAGACAGTGTTCGCTTACAATTGGTTGAAATATATACCGTACTCGCGCGAATAAGCGCCCCGTTTGAATAACCCCCTCTCGAATAACCGCCCCTCCTAACGTGAAAATTTCCATAAGCACCCCGTTTTTGAATTTGAATAAGCGCCCCCCTCATAAGATTTTCTTTTTAGCTAGTCAATAATCCAAACAATCCTGGGACTGTGGTTGTTGA
>NW_022719078.1:0-651 GCF_011630105.1 Anneissia japonica
AAAAATTCCATCCACGCATATTCAAAATAAGTCTGCCAATTTCCGCGCAAATGTTGCAGTAAAGTTGGCCGGTGGCTATCGTAACCAATGTATAGGCATTCGCAGTGTTAATACGATTCTGCGGACGTATTTTCTCGAAATTTCCTGTACAAATGAAGAAAAATACTGAAAAATTTAAAGAAAGTGTACAGAAAATATAATTAATGTTTCAGTAATAATAATTAATAATTTTATAATCAATATATCAATCCACTTAAGTAACTGCAGATTTTGGCAGTCCATTGACTAGTTTAGCTAGCACATTACTGCTCATGTTTTTCTTTTTTATATTGTGTATATCTGTTAATAATTAACAGAAATTTATAATTTTCTTAGAAATATTCCTAACAATTGAAACTTTCCATGCAATACTCTCCCTTTCCATCCAGTTACTGTAGGTTGAATTTTTTACCTTGCACCTTTTTTCTTTACTATCCCTTTAATATCTATTTTCTTTTTAATATTGTTTCATCCTTTTTCTTATTTCATTTTTAATACTTACTTTTATTTTAGTTTTTTCATTGTCATTTTCTTTCCACCATTTTACTTCTTTCTTTTTTTTCTTTCCTTCCTTTTGTTATTTCTTATTTATTATTTTTCTTTTTTTTTTTT
>NW_022719079.1:0-4458 GCF_011630105.1 Anneissia japonica
AATTCCTAAAAGTTATAATTATTACATTATTATCATTATTCAAATTCATATTTACAGTATTTAAATTGCATGATTTAGATCATCAATGTTGCACATTAGTCATTTATTGTAATATTGATATAAAAATATAAATTAGACTTACTCAAAAATACCTCATAATTATACGTACAAAAGTGAATTACTGCTTATTATGTATAATAATTAAACATGATAGGCACTGTTATTATTATTCAGTATAAATTCAATTATTTAAACTGTACAATTATAACAATTAAAAATTATAATTATATAAATTTAATTAAAGTGAGTGATACACAAGCCATTTATCTATTGACCTTTAAGTATATATGAATTGAATTTCGTATAAAAAAAAAACTTCTAAAACGTAGTTAATGTTAATGCATAGCAGCCCTAGGGAGTGACGTCATTTTATTTATGAGAAAACACAATTTTGATGTTGAAAGTACATGATTTAGATCATCAATGTTGCACATTAGTCATTAATTGTAATATTGATATAAAAATATAAATTAGACTTACTCAAAAATACCTCATAATTATATGTACAAAAGTGAATTACTGCTTATTATGTATAATAATTAAACATGATAGGCACTATTATTATACAGTATAAATATTACAATTATTTAAACTGTACAATTATAACAATTAAAAATTAAAATTATATAAATTTAATTAAAGTGTGTGATACACATCCCATTTATCCATTGACCTTCAAGTATAATTATATGAATTGAATTTCGTATAAAATAAACTTCTAAAAAGTAGTTAATGTTAATGCCTAGCAGCGTTAGGGAGTGACGTCATTTTATTCATGAGAAAACACAATTTTGATGTTACAGGATTTGTACCCAGGACCCTGGGGATGTTAAAACAAACATTTTATCGACCAGGATAAAAACTCACTCCATTTGAAAGTCTATACAACTAGGCCTATACTGTGATGACGACATTATTACATGCGTATTGCAATCATTTATGTTACAATACTAACATTGTAATCCATGTACTATTTTGCGTGTGTGTGTGTGAAGTGGTGGGGGGGGGGGGACTTGGTGTACCAGCTGTATGTACTGACGTAATCAGGTAAGTACTGTATGTTAGACTGGCTATCCATGCATTATGTAATGTCTTACATGCTTTTATTTCTCTGGAATCTGCGCCTGACTTCATTTGGTAGTCTGTCAGATTTCGCAAGCCTTGATCAAACTTCCTGCATTGTGACTGTGACAAAATGATTGTTTCAGATACTGTACTGATAAATACGAATTAGATTTGCAGGCTTAATGACGACTAACATATCTGGTGTTACCCAGAAGTCTTTTGAGTAAGAACTACAGTAGTGCCGAATCAACTTCATCATCAATGTAATGACAAATGTATTGATATAAGTTAATGCTTTTATTTCTCTGTATCTGCGCCTGACTTCATTTGGTAGTCAGTCAGATTACGCCAGCCTTGATCAAACTTCCTGCATTGTGACTGTGACAAAATGATTGTTTCAGATACTGTACTGATAAATACGAATTAGATTTGCAGGCTTAATGACGACTGACATATCTGGTGTTACCCAGAAGTCTTTTGAGTAAGAACTACAGTAGTGCCGAATCAACTTCATCATCAATGTAATGACAAATGTATTGATATAAGTTTTCTGCTTAAAGATTTTATTTCTTTTCACTTCAATCAAGAATGTACCAACATAGGAATCTTTTAGTTTGGCTTGGCTTAACGAAAAACATCATCAGCTGAGTTCCGACATCACAAGGAAGTTATTTACGCTGTGAAAAACAAATCCAATTGTATTTTTAAATAATTATGATTATTTTGCTAAACATGCTTAATAAAATCTAATTTTAATTTTTTATCATCTTCAGTACCTAATTTTTCGGAGTTTATTTCATACTATCTTATGTCAAAATTATCGGTGAACCTCATGGTTATACTTTTTATACTTGCTGAATTTACTGCAGCTTTGTTTAATCTTAGTGCATTTGTCTCTATACCTGCACAACTTAAATAAATTAATGAATAGAATAAATAAATACCTTCTGTTAATTCGTTTAATGCCAAACTGAGGTTAAGGATTTTCAGCGAATCAGTGAATTTCTTCATATTTTTTTCGCTGAGTATCTGTTGGTCTTCTAGATCGTTGATCATACTCCATCCGTCTGTATACTTCTTAGGAGGCGTATTATACAATTGATCGATCTGCGTCACATTATCTGGGGTCAGTACCATTCCAAATTTGATTAGCCTTTGTCTGTGAGATGTGAATGTTTTTGAAATGGTTCCTTCCTCAACATCTGGGAATGATGGCAGTTTTTGTTTAATCTTCGATAAAAGACCAAACTCTTTGGTTATGCTAATAGTATCGCACAGGAGTCCAAGATTCTGTGAACTCAGATGACCACGTTTAAATAGTATATACAGCAGGTCCATCGTGTGAGTTGCTGGTGATAGCTCGCAATTGTCTATCTTGTCTCTGAACAGCACTTTCAGCAAAGGAACACTTTCGTTGCTGTCATACCATTGTGAGACAATAGTTTTTAGCTCTTGGAACTCCTTATCTGACAATGCTATGAAATAATTATAAATTCAATATTTATATCATTTTCCATTTGCATTTTTTAAATTTATATTTTTCATAAATATATATTTCAATATTAAATTTAATATTTTCACAGTTGCCGGGAGTAAATTGTTTGTTATTATATTATTAATTATTACAAGCATCCCTACAAATCATACAGTAAATAATTATAATAATATAATTCTAATTTAAAAAAATTGTGAAGTTTACAATTCTCTTCCATACAATTTATTAAGTCCTTCGCCTGCATATAAGACATTAGGCACTAGAAAAGTAACAGAATTATTTGACCAGGCTGTGGAATTAGGATTTTGCCCACATACAAGACATTAGGTACCAGAAATGTAACAGAATTATTTGACCAGGCTGTGGAATTAGGATTTTTGCCTGCATATAAGACATTAGGTACTAGAAATGTAACATAATTATTTGACCAGGCTGTGGAATTAGGATTTTGCCCGCAAGACATTAGGTACTAGAAAAGTAACAGAATTATTTGACCTGGCTGTGGAATTAGGATTTTTGCCTGCATATAAGACATTAGGCACTAGAAATGTAACAGAATTATTTGACCAGGCTATGGTATTAGAACGTATAGTGATACTGGGTCCACCACAATCAGTTCAGGTAGTTTTTTATTTTATAATTATCTAAAAACAGTAATTATCTAAACAAAGTTAAGGAAAAAATAATTTGAAAAAATAATATGAACCAAGAAACATCAAGTGGAACAATGCGATAAGTGCATGAAGATTATTCCTCTTATAAAAGACTATAGAACTACAAGAGGTCCAACTCTCGTGGTTTCGTTGAAACGTAATCCTATTTTTTAAAAGTAGTGCCACGAAGGGGCGTGTCCTTAAAACTTAAAACTTTCGAGCGAACTCTATTTGAAATCTAATAGGGCGCCACCATCACATCGCAGTATGTTCCATTGCGTGCATACAAAATCAGGGAAGTCGGACCTCTTGCTATTCAATACTCTTTGCTCTTATTCATTGTATTTAATGTATGTTTTAGGGGTTCCCCCATACAGTATCTTCAAATTTCCTTTACATGTAATCTAAGTGTTGTATAGAAGTATCTACTGTATTTCAAAATCCGGTCTAGTTTTAAATTCTGACGATAAAGCCGTTTCACTGTCGTTTTTTTCATAGTGCGTTAACTAGTTCAATTACACACATACACAAAATAGTCGTTTCTAATCGGATTCAATTTTTTACAAGCCTCTGTAGAAGTTGGTTCAGTTGGTTAATGTGTCTGCATATAAAGTAGGAAGACATCAAGGTCCACCTGCTTTATACGTTTTACAGAATAAGTGTATCTACCAACCTGTATTCATAGCCGATGATTGATGAGCCGTATACGTAAATGAGGATTTATGTAGAATACCTGTAATTATATAAATAATTATTTGTTTCACATTATAGTTATGTAAAAGTTTTGTTACAATTATTACACATACATTTAAAATCCTTGATAAAAATTGTGTTGCAGACAGTGTACTTAAGTACATTTGCTGTAGTCAATTTTGTGAAGGACAATACAATGCAAAAAATAGCCCCAACAAATAAAATAAAATTTAATCTAATTATAAAATTAACTGAGAAAATTTTCTTTTTTGACAACAGACTAATCTGTAAAATGACAAAATAATTTGGAAATTATTTAATCTTGAATTCTCTAATTGTTTTTACAATCGTTTCTCTACCTAAATTGGAATTTACTCCATTCAAAATTATCTAATCATTTCATGAATTATTATTTCAATAGACTAAACACATACCAGCTGCAAATAGCTTCTGTACATTAGATGCTGGCATCGTTATAAGTTCACCTGTTTT
>NW_022719079.1:5102-7569 GCF_011630105.1 Anneissia japonica
TTTTTAAAAGTAGTGCCACGAAGGGGCGTGTCCTTAAAACTTAAAAGTTTCGAGCGAACTCTATTCGAAATCTAATAGGGCGCCCCCATCACGTGGCAGTATGTTCCATTGCGTGCATACAAAATCAGGGAAGTCGGACCTCTTGCTATTCAATACTCTTTGCTCTTATTCATTGTATTTAATGTATGTTTTAGGGGTTCCCCCATACAGTATCTTCAAATTTTCTTTACATGTAATCTAGTGTTGTATAGAAGTATCTACTGTATTTCAAAATCCGGTCTAGTTTCAAATTCTGACGATAAAGCCGTTTCACTTTCATTTTTTTTTTCATAGTGCGTTAACTAGTTCAATTACACACATACACAAAATAGTCGTTTCTAATCGGATTCAAATTTTTACAAGCCTCTGTTGTAGTTGGTTCAGTTGGTTAATGTGTTTGCATATAAAGTAGGAAGACATCAAGGTCCACCTGCTTTACACGTT
Source organism: Anneissia japonica (assembly GCF_011630105.1). Classification (NCBI taxonomy): domain Eukaryota; kingdom Metazoa; phylum Echinodermata; class Crinoidea; order Comatulida; family Comatulidae; genus Anneissia; species Anneissia japonica. Next base: position 5,586 of record NW_022719079.1, read on the forward strand.
TTACAGTGTAAGTGTATCTACCAACCTTTATTCATAGCCGAGGATTGATGAGCCGTATCCGTAACTGAGGGTTTATGTAGAATACCTGTAATTATATAAATAATTATTTGTTTCACATTATAGTTATGTAAAAGTTTTGTTACAATTATTACACATACATTTAAAATCCTTGATAAAAATTGTGTTGCAGACCAGTGTACTTAATACAGTTGCTGTAGTCAATTTTGTGAAGGAAAATACAATGCAAAAAATAGCCCGAACCAATAAAATAAAATTTAATTTAATTATAAAATTAACTGAGAAAATTTTCTTTTTTGACAACAGACTAATCTGTAAAATGACAAAATAATTTGGAAACTATTTAATCTTGAATTCTCTAATTGTGTTTACAATCGTTTCTCTACCTAAATTGGTATTTACTCCATTCAAAATTATCTAATCATTTTATGAATTATTATTTCAATAGCCCAAACACATACCAGCTGCAAATAGCTTTTGTACATTAGCTGCCGGCATCGTTATAAGTTCACCAGTTTTGTCACAAGTCATATTCTCGTTCTTTAAGCAGTACTCAAGTTCTTGAAAGTGTGGTTCCTCAGTGTTTGAACAGACTAAGCAAAGGATTTTCAGAGCATAACCGACAACTCTCTTAGATGGATATACCTCACCTAGGTGTTGCTTTAAAACCTGCAAAACCTGTAAAATGTAATACAATTGTTTTATTTCAAATTCAATTATAATATAATTAGCCATTTGGTATCAAATCTAAATTAAGTAAAATCTCAGATCACCAATGATCAGTCAATGACATCATTACCTCCTTACAGACATCAGGATGCGGCTTGCAAGCTGACTTGTTTGTGCCGTCTGCGCCTCTCTCTTTCATCCGTGATATTTCAAGCTTTAAAATGAAAAAAAAAAATTAATTACAAACAATATTCAAAACACTGAGTTGTATAGTGTATTTTTTTTTGTTTAATCATGGAGTGGAGCTGTTGCTTAGCGGTTAAGATACTTGTTTTAAAAGAGGAATATCCATAAAAAACGTCAACGGTGACCCTATAATTAAAAAGTAAATAAACAGAATAATAATGAAAACATACTGGCCTACATATAGGCCTACGCATACGTTTCAAAAATAAAAGGCATACTTACCTTCAAAGAACGTTTATTATCAATTGATATTCGACCTAGTCTTAGGTAATGCTTATCATCGAATAGAATTTGAGCCTGATTCTGAAACAACTTTGGGTCATCACAACAACCATTCTCTTGACTCAAACTCACAAATCTTACGACCAAGATATCGTAGACGGCGTCGGGAAGAAAGTCTTTAGGCGTTACATAGATGGATACTGTCTGCTTCTCATCTTCCTTAACTTCCAATCTATCATCATCTTTGGTCTTCATTCGAGATGGAACGACAAATACTCGAGGGCCATCTTCTGATGCTGCTTTCTTGATCTGTAAACGATGAAAAGAAAACAATCCTGAGGAGGGGTGAATTAGTTTCCTCGCGACTTCTACAACCTCATTCTCTTCATTCACTTTCCCAAAAATATATCAATCACAAAATTAAAACAACAGGATTTTCAAATGGGCTAAAAATTGAGAGCCTCAAATATACGGCCTACGACATTATATACAGTCGTTTATTTTGTGGGGATCGAAAGTAAAAAAGGAGGTACCAGTACCAATAGGCCACACCTTTTCAAAGAGAAGTCCAAACGCCTTCATAAGTTCAATGAAGTCTTTAAAAACGACGTCGTCATCATCTTCACTACATTTAAGTTCATTTCTCCACAAATAGCGTGCTAACGGTTCTTCCAGAATTCCTCCTTCATTCAATTTACGCCAATATTTTACCATCGCTGAAGCCTACAAAAAGAATTAACAAACCTGTATAATATGAAATAAAATTCAAATCCAATGTGAGTAAAAATCGGTTTACCCATGATGAACGCACATTTTTAATGACTCATTA
>NW_022719080.1:0-1234 GCF_011630105.1 Anneissia japonica
TGTGAATTTGTACTATATAACAGTAAATAAGGCCACTGTAACAGCAATCTGTATTATGGAATGAATTTAACTGGCATTAAACCACCTAAACAACTGTATAAAACAAGTTTGTATTTAATTTATTTTGTTTTCTGAAACTGATGTACAGTGTATGTGAATATCTAAAAAAAGAGGCCAATGCTACCTTGAAAAGAAGACCATGGGCTTCTTTTTGAGGATAAATTTACAAGTCTGTTAGGACAACTTTGGGTCTCTTTTATTACATATTCGTCCTGAAAAATTTATAAGAGAATGCATCCAAGCTTCTGTACATTGACATATACTGATCTGCACTGACATTGCACAGTGGTGATGAAAGTCCAAGTCAAAGAACTTTTATATTTGATTTATAATTTCTTTTATATAAAACCAAAATTATTTCTTTTATATAGATACTGTATAACATATTCTGAGCATAGTTTAATAAATGTGTGTTGCTTTATAGTGAATAACTTCAGTACAACCAGAACAATTTGTACAATATTTTCAGTATGTTTTTTATACAAATGTTTCAACAAAACTAATATTTATTTACACGGCTGACATAAATTGCCTGCATATTCAATTTTCCTATCAAATCTATGAACTCAAAATCTTGAAAAAATACTCTGTCTCGAGGATACCGTCTTCCGGTAAGTCTGTACAGTGGACACCATTTTGCACCTTGTTCTTGCCGAACCTTGCTCGTAGGGTCTTTGGTCGCAGATGTCGGGCTATTTCTGGATCTGCTGGGCCTACAAATTCCCGGAAAGTGGTAGTAATATTATTAGAGCCCGAGATTTCAAGCACAATAGAAGAGCCTGCGCACAACTCGGTCACCATATCCTGCAAAAAAACCATGTCATTCATATGGATAATTGTTAAATAATTATGCAATAATCAAATTGTTACACACACACAAAAGTGAATTGTTTATTTTGTAAAAGCATTTTATTGTCTGAAATAAAGAAGCTATATTTGTCAGAAATAAAGAAGCTTTATTTGACAAAATAAAAATAAAGGCAAGAAATTAATAATGATACCACTTTTAATAATATTAATATCCATCCATACATCCATCCAGCTATCCATCCATCCATCCATTCTTTCATTAATTTATTAACTTATCATATTTATACAGGATACCATATGAGGATATTTTATTTATTTAACATAGGATAACATATAAGGATATTTTAATTATTTAGTTATTTAA
>NW_022719081.1:0-718 GCF_011630105.1 Anneissia japonica
CTACATACACCAGGGAGTTGTTATAGTGACATAACAACTCCCTGCCAGCGTGACCACTGCTTGGGTATTTTGACTTGGTCTTGGGTTCTTGGGTATTCCGTTCAAATCCTTGGGTATTTTATTTTTACTAAGAAAATTAAATATTTTTGTCATAGAATAGAGGAAAAATTAAGAAGTAACAAAATATATTTCTGTCCATTCAAGTAAGCAAAACTCAACGAAGTGCACATAACATTTTTAATTGACTGTTAATTGCTATGAACATGGGTTCAGACTTGTTTATTTGTGATTTGCGTTGCCATTGGTCTTACCTAATTAATGCATTACATAATAAAATTTGATCACTGATCTACACTGGCCGACTGAGGGCGTATTTTTCTATCCGTATTATCACCTCATGAATATTAATTTTAATAATTAACACAAAAAATTACAATAAAAAATGGTTTATAAATTGAACTAAAAGGGAAACTATACATGCGTTTAATGCATTTTCAGGAAGCTTGGATAATTTTTGGCAATTTTTGCTGAATCTTGGGTAATTTCGACCCAGTCATTGGGTATATCAAAAATTGTTAGTGGTCACGCTGCTCCCTGCATACACGTATGTAGTACTTCTGCCCATCCCAGCCATTTCCGACCATCTAGAAGTCCCAATTTTCAAAGAAAAATCTCGTTTTGGAAGGAGGGGAGCCCCTCCCCCTCCCATACCTACCCC
>NW_022719082.1:0-819 GCF_011630105.1 Anneissia japonica
GACAATACCTTAACTTTTACACTCTAAAATTGTTAGCCTCCAGTCTTATTCTTTGCAATTATGATGACGGATGAGGTTTTTGGTATGCTTGCTTAAGAAAATCTGGCTTTCAATTGACCTTAGAGTGAATCAGTTAAAATTGACTCATATATATCGCATTCTAAACAATTGAAGCCAAAAATATCTCAGGGAAGGAATACAAAGAGCCAATTCAACACTAGATTCTCTAAATTTGCTATATATAGACATATAACATATATATGTTATTGGTACCCATGCTCAAACTACATTTCTATCCTCAACAACAATTATTTGGAATTCATTACCAAGTACAATACAACAATCATCATCAATCTACGAATTAAAAAGAAAATTAAAAGATAATGTAAAAAAATTGGTTAACCAGAGGAAATAATAATGGTAATGATTGTTGTGTTGAGTGAATATTTTGGTTGTTGTTATGAAATCATATCTGGAATTAATTAATTTTTAAGGACCACAATGGAAATAAGTCAATCAATCAATCAATCAATCAATGTGACATTTATTTCACCATAAGCAACAGAAAAAAGAAAACATACAATACTATGGCGAGGGACCAGTTTAGAAGCCTAGGCTTGTCTTCACGGTCCCTTTTAACAGAAACAAAGACTAAAAATTAAAACACACAAAAAAGAAAAAAAGATCATAAAAAAGTACCTATTGATATCCTTTTTTTCAGAGTTTACTAAAAAGTCTTAAGAGTATTTGATGCTTTAGTTTACTATCAATATTGTTCCATACATGCGGACCATGGACACAAATTGAGAATTGGCTTTT
>NW_022719083.1:0-1143 GCF_011630105.1 Anneissia japonica
AAATGGACAGTGTAACAGCAGACATGCAATAAATCTTAATGAAATCACAACGGATTTCAATGATACCATTTAGGCTGAGCCTAACTGTTTTGTTATGAAAATTTGTATAAACATGTTTCAGCAGTGCAACTGCCATCTTCGGTAGGTATAACAATGCTTATAAGCACTTAGAAGTATTTATAGAAGTGGACAAATGCAATGACATTTTATGGTAAATAAGCGAACAGAAGCGTATGAAAAAAAGGCATGAATAAATAATTATTATTACAGTTTTAGTACAGCAATTTCTAAGTATTTTCCTTAACGAATTTTGTAAAGACTAGTTGATATCAGTTTCATATTGTAAACCCTATCAAGAATTATTAATTACCTTAGTAAGGGTAACATTTGTTAACAGAGATTCAACATCAAAAGGTACAAAATGGTAACCTAAATATAAATTGTCTGGTATACCCTTAATACAGTCGGGCAGCATCAACATCATCATTAACAGTTAGAGGCCCTAATAAGTTATATAAGAACTTAGCTACTGAATAATAAAAAGTACCGTGCCGGTTGTGTCAATAATAGGTCTTAGAGGCGGAATTATCAAAATCTTTGTGTAATATAGGTAGTCCATGAGCTCTAGCTGGCATGGCAGATGCTGGACGACTTTGCATTCAGCTTCAGTTATTTCATTTCTATTATACAGTGTCAAGCTGCGTGGTTAATTGAACAGTTAGAAGATAATTTCTTAAACTTAGTTGAATCAGAGAACAAGACACTGTTTAGGAAAACCAGGTTTTACGTAGATGATTAAATAAAGTAAAGAAACACTTAATTAAAGAAGTAAAATTCATAAATTTATGGCAGTATAAAAATGTTTCTCATTTTATATCTACTAAGGAGCAAACCCCTAAAAAGTATAGTAGTTCTGTTGTCGATCATGTCAAATGCCCAGGTTTAATAGATGCTTAATTACTAGACTTAAAAACATTCTTCACGATCTGATAATGTTATATTTGATCATGTACAAAACTGTAAGGCATTCCAATATGTTTCAGGCTTTAATGTGCTTGAACATCATGATGTGGTCTGCAATATAAGTAATAAATTAGGTTTAATATTTTATTAAAATTATTGACAGTTCCCAAAACTGGTCTA
>NW_022719084.1:0-11661 GCF_011630105.1 Anneissia japonica
TGCAATACAACCCATTAGCAACGCATTATTAATATGTCAGCTCCATATAATTTATGCCTATTTAGATTATGTTCCTGACACCTGGTACGATCGACTAATTGTCCATTTAATAATCTCCCCAGATTGCCATAACCAATGGCTCTATTCAGGACTTTTTGAAAATGAGTAGGCTTCCATAATTTCATTGGCTTAATATATTCATAATATTTTGAGGATTTTTTTTCAATTCAGGACAATAAAATACAAGAGATTCTGCACTTCGAGTTTCGGCAGTGGTCTAAAGCAGAACCTGTTCCGAAGGTTGAATCGTTTATCAGGTTTATTGCAGCCGTTCAACGCGGTCACATTCCTCAAAGTAATCGGCCAATCATCATTCACTGCCTGTGCGTTTAAGAATTATTTATAATTCATTAATTTATTTGACCAAAATCGAAAATTTACAAACAAAATACATGAGTAAAACGCCTCATAATAATATTATAATACTGATATAATTATTTAGTATTCATAAATTTAATTATTGTAATTATGCTAATATGTTTTGCTATTGATTAATATTTAGGGATGGCGCGGTTCGATCAGGATTGTTCTGCTCTGTATATACAATAATCAATAAAATTAAAGAAGAGAAAATTGTAGATGTATTCCAATTACTCAAAACTCTGCGATCAGTTTGCCCTACAATGGTGAACACTAAGGTAGGTTCTATTGGGAAACAATATTATTTAAATATATCTAATGTTATTGTAAGAGTCAATATATGATAATACATAATATATATAAGAAAGAAAAACTGTAAGACTAATAAATATTATATTTGTTATATTTATTCATTCATTCATTATTATTTTCATATTTTGCTTTTTATTTGTCGAACACCTCCTTGTGGGAGTGTTCCTCTGTTATATTAGATAAAATGACAATAATAGCTTTTTAAGCAATCCATTCAGGAAGAGACACATGCACAATATGTTTTACCAATGATAATAAATAGCAGAAGATAGAGCAGCTTCCCAATATAGTTGTGGGTACATGGAGAGCAATTTTACCCTGTCCGCGCGGTGACACTATTTTATCAATAATAAAGTTTATTGTGTCCCAACAAGTCGTTTGAACCTATCGAATACAAAATACAAGAAACTACGTAACTCAAGATGCTCAAACTTTTTAGGCGATAATATAGATTAGCGTAATTTTAACTACTTCTCAGTATTTTAACTCATATAATCAGTACTTAAAATTACACTTTTTGACATCCAAGATTCAAATTACAGCTCAACTCAACTCAGTATATTCTACTCAGATGACTGTTGAAATATCAGTTAACCTAGTGATAAATACCATAGTAGTCAATAGAAAATACAAAATATTATCAAATATTGTTGAAAATAGCAGTGTTTCTCTTATATTATTAAGTCATAATGATGATAATATTTATTTGAATTATGCCGTTTATATCGATGATACTCAAAGAAAAATACCTGAAGTAATGTTAACGTACTATTCCTCTCGTAGACCTCATAAAGAAAAAAAGAAATAATTGCGACTCTCACATAACAGCAATACAGCCGCTATATTGTTTTTCATGGTACAACCATGGTTACTCTGGTCAAAAGACAACTAGAGATAAAACACTTTCAGGGATCAACTTGATTATAATATACTGTAACTTACACTAACTTAAAAAGAGGCCTCATAACACTGCAAACATCACTCCATTATGTATAATGCACTAGACTTTTAAATACTGTAGCACAAATTAAGGTACTCAATCAATCAAATCAATACGCACTCAAAATAAATGGTTTAATAATTACTAATAATCATTAACGTTCCTGTTCCTGTAAAACCAAAACAGCCATCCCTTAATTGCAAGATGATTCATCATACCTAATACGATGCTACGATTCTGAGCATACCTATAATTCTAATGATGGTTAAATTCGTAAATCCTAATATAAAACTTCGGCAACTCGCTAACTATAGCGACTATATCAGTCTCGATTTTACGATCTTATTCAATTATTAATTATTGATGTTATACGATAAATTACAATGAAGTTTAATCCAATGATATTTAACTTACCGGTTGAACTGCTCAATAGTCATAGAACAACCGTGTTAACTTTCTCAAATAACTAAATTACACTGCAGAATTCTCGAACGCTTCTCTCTCTACTAAAAATAATTTGCTGTGTCTTATCGGAGCGCGAAAAAAAAAACACAAACGTGAGACAACTAACATGAGAGGTGCTAATTTCTTTCCCTTACGAAATAAAGACATAGGGCCTACTTTATTTATATATTACTTATAATATTTTCTTTATTTGTAGGTGCAGTATAGATTTTGCTACGATGCAGCACGGTGTTACCTTGACGGATTCGAAGCTTATGTCAACTTTTAGTTATATCAAAATCCATATGTTACTCAGAAGACACATTTGATAGTCATAAATTTATTTGTGTTAATTTAATTGTTAAATTAATAATAATAATAATTCTGGATTTATATAGCGCCTCCCGTTGGATAAATTGGATAAGTATTATCAGTTATTAAAAAATTATTACTCATAATATCCTTGTTTTCACACCAAAATGCAAGAAAAGTTCAACAATTACAGAATGCCAACAAATGCAATTTCTATTGTCATGGAAAATGCCTCGTTTAACATTTACAAATGAACTTATAATATTACAATACAAATCTGTTTACAAACAATTCTAAAAAATAAGTGACACACGCCATCTATTCAAGCAATAACAAATCAACTGACTGACATGGATAATGTAAATTGGTATGAAATTGTAAATCATATCACCATTGATGATGCTCCAAATGATTTTGAAACAAAGTTTTTAAAAATGGCAAATCTGCATGCACCGCTAAAGAAAAAAAGAATCAGGTGTTAAAATTTCAGAACAAAAGTATGTTAATTACCAAGTGATTAAGTCTCTATTGTTTAGATGGATAAAAGAAAGCCTATAGGATTAAGTCTTAAGCCCCCATCCCCCCGCTAGCGCCTCCATTGATGTGAATCGAACCGGGGACCTAGAGATATCCACTGTTCAGCGCACATAGAGTGGCTAACACCATCTAGCTGATTGAGCTAAGCTTTTCTCTTTGATTAAACTCCCATCATGAAATAATATTGGGAACATAATACAAATTTTAAATACATAATTTCATGAGAATATACTGATTTTAAAAAGGGTTTATTTTACGGTAAGTCATTCTGTATAGTTTTTTTGAGACCCAGATGCAATCTGAAACCCTCAAAAATACAAAAAGTGGGTCGAATGATTGTCCTATAGTAGTGGAGCAAGTTAGCTCGGCTAATAAATATAAGCCGTAGGCTACACGTACAATAGGCTTGTTCAATTTATAGCTCCTGAAATATCTATAAAGAAAGTCCAATTTTAAATACTAATGTTGGAATGTTACAATAAGTTTAAAAAAAAACTTGATGAATTATGATGCTTAATTCACCGATTCGACCGAACAATCATTGTCACCATATGTTGTTGGCGATAGAGTGTAGTGATTTTATGGAAACTATTGTATATTTTATACTTTATATGGTTCAATGTATTGGACAATCATTGACGTTTTTAATTATGACTAGATAGACCTAATCACAAAATTACAAATATTGTTCAAATGAAAAAAATGGAATCTGCACATGTTAATAGTTTTAATTTTGGGATTTTGGAATATTAAATATTTATTTAATATATAATTTTAAGTATAAATCGTTAATTTAAGAAAGTGAAGTCATTATGATGTTGATAAGGCAATACCTCGCCTGATCTAAAAATCAATAATGGAGAGTGTTTTGGTCTGACGCATGATTTGGCTTTCGAAATTTCTCCATAATGCTTAATGTCTAGTTATCTTGTAGATTATCTAGGTAGATTAATATATTATTAACAATGTGAAAAGAAAATTCATGACAAAATACTATCAGTAAATCAAAATGGGAATCATCCGATTCGTTATAATTTTTAGTTTATTACGATCTAGTATACGTCGTGGGTCTACACAAAACGTTATTATTTTCTATATTCTATCACATTTTTAATTGAACTTTAGCATCCCAGTTTTATATGTTTTATATTTTATTGAAGTTCTTGCGTAATAACTAACCTTTGAGCAATTTTATGTCAAATAGGTCAACAAAAAGGACAAAAAAATAACTATGAACTATTTGCAGTGGACATTTTAGCAGGTAGAACGCCTATTTTTTAAAACACAGTTCTGGGATTATTTAGTGCAGGCACACTTCAAGTACAACCTTAAGGATGAACAAACTATAGCTGTAATTTTTTTAAAACTCATAATTAATACATTTTGTATTGTATTAACAATTTCGCTTATATTCATTATCCTTGTAATAATTATAGGATTACTAATCAAATAGCTGTCGAGTTTCCAGGGTGATTTACTTTCATAAATATTTTGTAAACTATAGGAAAGAGAACGTTTATTGATGTTGATGAACAAACTATAGCTGTAATTTTTTTAAACTCATAATTAATACATTTTGTATTGTATTAACAATTTCGCTTATATTCATTATCCTTGTAATAAGGTAATTATAGGATTACTAATCAAATAGCTGTCGAGTTTCCAGGGTGATTTACTTTCATAAATATTTTGTAACCTATAGGAGAGAGAACGTTTATTGATGTTGATGATTAATATGTTCAATTAAATTGAATACATTGCAATTGTGATTTATTTATTTGTAGAGATAAATTTTAGACTGTATTGCGCTAATGTTACATACTAGTGTATTGTATGATAATGAAAAGTTATTTGCTAAGAGGGTGTCAGAACTCCGACAGATTGTTGCCGCAAATGGCACTTTCAGACTGTAAAAATGTTTTTATTCATCAATTCTAGTAAATTTTACACCCCCTCCCCAACCCCAGAGACCATATTTACTAGAAAGTTTGCTCGGGTCCAAATCCTCAGAGGTTGTGGTAATTCCTGCATGAAAAAGGAGGTCCCTGGTGGGAATTATTGGTGTTCCCAGTGCTAAGCAGCAACTTGATTTGATATATATAAATATATACTGTATATTCGATAACAAAATGAAGGGTATCAGAGTCCAAACATCCGACAATAAAACAATGAAAGTGCCAAAATCATTGTTCAAATGTTAAGCAGAAAAAGTTGAAGGGAAATAACCGGTCTGTAAAGATTTAAGAATGATGTAATTGAACCATTTTTCTCTTCCCTCTCTCTCCCCTCTTTCTTTTCTCTTATTACCCAGCCCGGTACGACGACTTGGTCGGCCCGGTAAAAACCGTCAGAGGAGGGGCAGTTTTCCCCCTGCCCCACCCTCCTCCCCCGCGCCTGTTACGACACTGGCTAACACGCCAATCATCCCCCCCAATGAAAAATATTTTTCTACGCCACTGAAAAACTGAGTCTGATACCCCAACAAGAGGCCACATTTACCTCAGCTCCACCACCATGGTTGGGGCTGGGCGAGTGAGCAAATTTTAAAATGGGCACCTCTAGATTGCCGCAAATGGCACTTTCAGACTGTAAAAATGTTTTTATTAAATTCTAGTAAATTTTACACCCCCTCCCCAACCCCAGAGACCATATTTACTAGAAAGTTTGCTCGGGTCCAAATCCTCAGAGGTTGTGGTAATTCCTGCATGAAAAAGGAGGTCCCTGGTGGGAATTATTGGTGTTCCCAGTGCTAAGCAGCAACTTGATTTGAAATATATAAATATATACTGTATATTCGATAAAGGTATCAGAGTCCAAACATCCGACAATAAAACAATGAAAGTGCCAAAATCATTGTTCAAATGTTTAAGCAGAAAAAGTTCAAGGGAAATAACCGGTCTATAAAGATTTAAAAATGATGTGTAGGTGTGGGTGTGTGTGTATGTGTGTATATGTATACGGAAGTAAAATGAACAAACTTGATTATGTTTGCTTTTTGAGTTGGCCTATTGCTAACAACGCCTCATTTTGTATTGTGCATAATATATACAAAGTAGGCCTACACAAGGAAGGAATGACAAAAATAACCTGTTGAAGTGTAGGTGTAGGTCTGAACTTTAATTCAAGATTCAGAATTTCTGCTCTGATAGTGAAAAACGATATTTCTACGGTCATAGATTTGTACACATTCTACGAAGTAACATCGTTACAGCTCTAGGCCTAACGATGTACGGTACAGCATTTTGGTGGATGATTATTCAAATGGTCATTACAGTCTGCTTGTACCGACCTACGGAATCATCAGGTAAGTGTACTATTATGTTGAATTTTCTTAAAAGTTGTAGGTAGGTAATTCTATTTAGAACTTGTGTTTGGAGAATGGAGGTAAAGGGTATTGCAAAATTGTGCGTCAGTATGTGTGTCTGTGTATCCTCCTGGGCGCATAACTCAAAAACTTACAATGTTATTGCTGCGAAGCAGCATTCATATTCTTGACAGCAATTTGACCTCTGAAAGGTCATTGTTTGTCAAAAAACGAGTGACTAAGACGACTTTCGTTCTGCCGGGTAAAATCAATTACTTTAGGCGACGTTTGTAGACTAACCTACTCGTACCAACGTCCGCATATCGCGCTAGCCTTATCCTACTCTAGGCCTAGACTAGCTAGGATGGTATTGGTATAGGCCTAGGCCTAGCCTTGAAGGGACGAAGGTCCCAATGAAAAACAACGTCGCTCTTTGATAGCTAACATTGTCTATTTAACATCACAATAATTCATTATTAGACCTATAGTTGTTTTTTGAATTGTACTCCACAAATCTCAGCCGATACCTCGCACAACTGGTTAAAGTCTCTATCTATTGTCGTGACGTCATGGCTCGCTGGCTCACACTTGTGATATGTCTCGCACTTGTGATCAAATAACACGCTGGCTCGCACTTTGGCAACACTCTTTGGCAGTCAACTCGCCCCTAGAAAACCCGCCCTTGGAAACTTTTCCCATAAAAAAATGTACACTTCCTAGACCATGCAGTCTTCAAAATAAAAATTGTAACCTTTGGTAATCAACTACATTTTCCACATACATAGACATTTTTGAAGATTTATTAAAAAAAACCTAAACCATAATTCACCACACTATAGACACTTTTTGACAAAAATGAAAAATTACGACTTTGTTACTCAATGAGAAGTGTTCTAATATAGACAATGGGTCGTGTCTCATATTATTTGTTATAGTTTTATTATTCATTATTTTCAATTGACTCGCATAAATAATTTTGTTCGAAGAACATTTATATGCAGTTGTACTTCGCAGCACTTCACTTGCAATTTCTAGTATAAATATATATTATCTTTCATCCGAGTAGTTTGGCTAGACCGAGCCAACTCGAGCGAATTAAACGTGCAAATATGCCGATTGATGGGATTACCTTTTAGGTTGATGAACCGGATCGACTGACTACGGGTCATTATTTCTTCAGTACATAAATATAGCACAATAGGGCGAGGGTTTGTATTCTCAGATTATCTTGTTAAAATTTGTATTTCGTATGATTCATATGCAGTTAAAACCATTAAAGTCCCCATATTTTTGTAATGACCGTCTTCTTATTTTTGTGTTTAGTTGATATATAATTATATTAATTAGTTTGTCATAACCTGTGATATTTTGTGTATTTAGTAATAGATGTCAGATTCCTGTTAAGACACAAACCAGTAGTCTGTTTATTACTAATACACTGTACATTCCGAGTTCTGAGATTGTGATGTAATGCTTATAGGCACAAGTACTGATTTAATATTTACACAAAAGAAACACTATTTTAAAAAATAAATCAGTGTACAAAACACTTACTACTATATTCCAATTTTGCATATACGCACTGTATTATCTGCATTATAAGGTCTTCATACGGTATATTTTTATATCTGACATTTTTCGTATGCATATGAACTCATGTGTTCTAAAGTAAAGTATTACATACAGTATTACGTTTAGTAAACATTTAATATTTCATTTCATTTTTATTTATTTATTCGACCAAGAACACAAAAGAAAAGCAAGACAACGAGAAACAACACGATGGTCAGGGACAGCTAAAGCAAATTACTTACTGTAACTCAAAAGAGTCAGCTGCCCCTTAAATATATAGAAACATTTATATTGCACACAATAAAACATATAAAAATATAGAAATATAAAAATCCCAAGCCAAAAATCATTCAAAATTGCAAATTAGGAAATTCAAAAGGATTACAAAAAAGGCAATAAGATTAATTATTAAATATTGAATCATTATGGTTATGTACAAAATTAGGTAAAAATTTAAAAAAAATTAAAAGGACAATAGATTTAAATAGCATATATACAAAACAAATTGAGATGAATTAACAATAAAAAGTGGCAAGATAGATTAAAAAGGCAAATTTACAATAAAGTAAGATTACAAGACATTTAAAAAAAAAGAGCAATGCAGGCCAAAAGTTAAGAGAGAAAAAAATTAAAAATTAAAAATTAAAAAAAAATAAAAAAAAATTTAAAAATAAAAAAAAATTAAAAAAAATAAAACAAATGAATAAATAAATAAATAAATAACAACAGAATAAACAAAACAGATGAGCACAAATTAAAGTTGGCCCCTGTTGAAAAGAAATTCGCGAACTTTGGACAGAAAACAAGGAAATGAGACAAGGACAGCAGAATTTTGGACATCTTTGGAAAATGAAGACCAAACACGGGGGAAGAGATTAACAGGTGAATTTCTAAATGCGAGAGTACGGGCATATTGGTGTCTAAATAAAAGCGTATTAAGATTTCTACAATTAACTACAACACCGTCAGCAACACAAGAGCAATCAGTAAAACCAAAAAGGCATTTAAAGACAAACGAAGTCAAAACATATTCGCGCCGGGAATGAAGCGTAAGCAAACCGAGGGATTTAAGACGGTCATTATATTGCATTTCTCCTCTTTTAACTCTTAAGTATTCGCCTCGTGGCAGACCTCTGAATGCGTTCAAGTCTCATAAAGTTTTTTTGTTTTTTTTGATTGAGGCATCCATGCTGGGAGGCCGTACTCTATATTTGGCATAATTAAAGATTTATAAAGACAGTTGAGAACGGCAGGCTGTGCTTCCCCAGCAACTTTGAAAATTAAGCCAGCAGGCCTATTGACTTTAGAAACTATATAATCAACATGGTTGTTCCATGTAAGTCTACTGTCTATAACAACACCAAGATATTTGTGCTCATTTGTTACATGTAATGCCTGTCCATTCAAAAAATACAGATGTTCATCGAAAGCTCTCTTTCTAGTAAGGTGCATAACTTTAGTTTTAGCACTATTAAACACCATTAAGTTAGCTTTTGACCATTTCTTAAGATAGTCAAGGTCATCTTGCAGTGCAGGGGCATCGTTGGTTAACTGTTAGCCACAATTTTTTCAAGAGTCTTACAGACAACGGATGTTAGAGCTGTTGGTCTGTAGTTAGTAAGCGAGGATGGGTTTCCAGATTTCAGAATGGGCACAATGACGGAATGCTTTCAATCATTGGGTAAATGGCCTGTTGACAGGGAACATCTAAAGAGTGAACACAAGAGATGTGAAATAGTAGGGGCTATAGCCTGCAATAACCTAGGAGATAAATTATCAGGACCAGGGGCTTTGGTAACCGAAAAGGAATTAATAACATTAAAAACATCACAAGATGTAACATCGATATGATTAATATCCAGAAATATCTTCAAATAGTATATAATTTGTTGCTTAAGTTGCTTAATTTAATGTTTAATGTCTAGATTTCTTGTTGTAATATTGTGTCTGGTCTATTGGACTCAATATTCGGATTAAAGTAGGAGTATTGATTGACAAAGTTACGTGTTAAGGTTTATAATCCCTAATAATTATTAAAAGGTAATCGTAGACGATACCTAATGCATTACCTTAACTGCGTATAATCGTTATGAACATATAAATAAGGTTTTTGTAATTTACATAATGCTTTAATTCATTTCTTTTTATTATTATTTTGATGACATTTTAACTTGAATGGTTTTCTATCAAATTATCCGTTTTAAATAAAGAATCCCATAATTAACACAGCATTTTGTTATTTTTTAATAACAAATTTCCCCGAAAAATATAATTTTCCCCCGAGTGGGGGGGGGGCTGGCTAGGCTTCCCCGACGGGGAGGGGGTGGACTCCTTGTGGGAAAGCTTGGACCCCTCGCGGGGAATTCCTGGCGCCACCCCTGCATTACTGGATGACATTCTTCTATTTTCTGTTCTGTTTATTTCTCTACATTTTTTATTTAGCCTTTACATAAGCCCATGTAGTGTAGGCCTGTATATTATGGAAAGTGATAGTACACTTTAGCTAAAGGTCACTAGGGCCTATAGTTTAATATGTTATTGTGTTTATACCACATTTTTTTTAAAGAAATCTTATTGAATCAATTGGAAACAGTTATCGTATCATCTTGTCTCAAATTACTATTATTAATACTTTGAGCATGAGTAAAATTATATAGTATTCTTTCATTAATATTGATATTATCATACAATCAAGATTTAATTATTATTAAGAATATTGTTAATATGTAAAAAAATATTTTATACTAATCCAATGTTCATGAAAGCTAGCAGCTTATTACTGCTGCTTGTGACCCTAGCTAGGCTTAGAAGAAGCGGATTTTGGGTGCTTAGCCGCCCCTCCTCTTTAAGTTAAAAAAAAAAAGATGGGGGAAAAAGAAAGAAGGAAAACTAAATTTTATTGCCCAGAGTGCCCGGAACCCCCAGGGTAGTGTTGTCTTTAGATGGGACCCCGTTCCCCCCACCCACTTTCGGACATCTCTGGATCTACCCCTGCCTAGGGAGAGTCTATTTTGGGATAGTAGGGCCTAACTAAGGCCTTACCCTTTTAGTTAGGGCTAGGGCCTATAGCCTCTTTCCTAGACCGTTTTAACCGGGTGTATAAGAAAATGAAGACAGAAGACGGCAAGACCCCCCCCCCTCCACTTTTCAGTAGGGGTAATTTCCCCATTCTGTAACCATCTCAGTAACCACTCCATCGATTTTATAGGTGCAACCGTTACCAGAGGCTAAATTTATTGTGAAAACAATGTACGCGTTGTTAGAATTGGAAGCGTGTAAACCTATGAGGCAAACATTTTTAACTCAAAAGTGCTCTACTATTAACAGTTAACGTATTTTGTATTTTTAAGACCCTTATATACTAGTAGTTAAGTATTTGCACTCACAATAGTGTAGGCCTAGTCGCAATACATGGAATTCAAAAAGAGGAGAAAAGGAAAAACTTCTTCATTGATTTTAAAAGTACTGTACATGCCAGAGGCGGATCCACAGTGGTCCCCTATCAGTTCCTCCGAAAAAATAAAAAAAAGTTGAGAAGATTTAACAAATTTGAGAAGAGTAAAAAAGGCCAAAAGACCTAAGACGGAGTAGGACTTTGCAATTCTTCACCCCCCTCCCTCCGCCCCACATTTAACCACGGGTCGACCCCCTTGGTGCTGTTATATAGGCTACCAAAATCCTTTCAAAGCTCATACGTTCCACTATTTGAGTAGGATTTGATTTTGAAATTTTGTTTTGAATCATTGAAAGTATTACACTGTATTCTGTAATATTGGAAATCGATATCTATACAGTCGCAGGTTTGTTGACCATAGGCCTA
>NW_022719084.1:12429-14927 GCF_011630105.1 Anneissia japonica
GTTATTTGATAGGCCTATATATACAAAAAAAAAAAAAAAAAAAAAAAACTAATTTTAGCCTTTTTCCTATACAAACTCATAAGAGGTTGTCAAAAATTATCATTCAATTTTTATTTATTGTAGAAATATAGAGATGATTATAAAGCTTAAAATATCTAGTTTTATAATGTGATTACCCTTGATTGTCAGATGAAACCATTCAAATTATATAGTCGATTTTGTAGGAAAAGGAGTATCGTTTTGACTTGTTTACTGTGTTAAGGCCTGTTTATAATTCAACGATAACGATAATGATAAAAAAGCCAAAAAATCAATGGTTCATATAGAAAATAAAAGAAATAATAGAAGTTTTTACACTAGAACGATTCGATAACGATTTTTCAGTTGTATGCGATAACAACATATTTTGAAAAATCAAATCAGCAGACGTCATAATCATGGAAAAACATTAAAATCGTAGTAGTAGCAACGACTTTATAATTTTTCCATGATTATGAATTTTTCCATGATTATGACGTCATCTGATTTGATTTGTTAAAATATTTTGTTATCGTATACAAGATAAATCGTTATCGAATCGCTCTATTGTAAAAACTTCTTATTTGTTTTGTTTTCTATATAAACAATGGCTTTTTAGCTTTTTTTTTTAAATCGTTATCGTTATCGTTGAATTATAAATAGGCCTTTAAGGTGTGCGGCGTAAACCGTTGAGTGAGCAGATGACGGAGAGTTCATTATGTAAAGTAAACTAGAAAACCAACTAACAAGAAAGCCACAAGGAAGTAAACTAGTAATTTATTAAACGGTGGAAAGCCGACAAAGATATAATGGCTGCATACAAGGATGTCCTGTATTAAAATTGCTGTTGCACAACTGTAATTCAAACAATTGTTTATGTTTGCTTTCCCATTCGTTAGTCAATCAAAAAAAAAAACCAACGCTTTAGACCTATATTGTATTATATAGCACACAAGGAAGCGAATGGGAAAAATTATTGTGCAAGTAAGTGCTCCGAGTCTGAACTTGGACTCGAGATTTAGAAATAATGTTCTGAATCATTGACAGTATTATATCATGGAGGAAAAAAATAATTTATTTTTTCCTCCATGATTATACACTGTATTATATAGGCCTAATAGTTCAAAACGATCAGTCGCAGAATTTTAGACCATACTACAGTAGTACAGTGTCGTATCTAATGCAGGGCGCTTCGCAAGTAGTTAAAAATCACCATATTTTGCGGATTAGCACCCCTCAACTGATCATTAATCGCATCCCCCCCCCCCCACCAATTCAAGACCTCTAGATAGCCTACGCCACTGCAGTAGGCCTACCTTAAAGATGTACGGTACAACATGTATGTGGATCATTATTTAAATGATTATTTATGCAGTCTGCTTGACATGTACAGTACCGACCGACGGAATTATCAGGTAGCCTAAGTGTAGTGTTGTTATAGACTACCGAAATCCTTTAAAAGCTCATACATTCAACTAGTTGGGTTTTAGTACGGTATAGGTCTATGTCATGTGCTTGGACTCATGATTCAGATATTAGGCCTATGTTCTGAATCATTAAGCGTACGATAGACCTATGTGTATTATATAGGCCTAATAGTGAAAAAACGATATTTAGACAGTCGAAGATTTGTAGATTAGGTCCCATAAAAAAATTATAAATTCACCACCCCCTCCCTCATCACTTATTGAAAAATTCTGATTTTTTTTTTCAATCAACATATATTTTTATCTTAAAAAGTCGCTTTTCCATCTTTTTTCACTTGAAACATCAGGATTTCTTGCAAATATGTTTACTGGTACAACAAGAACATCTTTTTAAATATAAAGTTGATTTCACTTTTTTATGAATTTTTAGCCCACTCTCTGAGAGAGAGGGCTTATATGAATCTTATGATGATTTTGAGCGAATTTTGAAGTCATTTGTTTTTCTATCTCTTCCTTCGTTTGTGACGCGATTAGGCCGATCTTGCAATAATATGGAAGATATGGCCTGGGGAATTTAAAGTATGAAGAGTTTTTGCGAAAATATTGTCGGAAAATATGTGAAAAAGTATGTTTTTATATCATATATCTTAACACTACGGTGGGTTTCCTATGAAAGCGTGTTCGTCATTGATCAGATTGCAAATCGCCTGTATATTCCACATTGTGTTTCAACCAATCACGGCCTGGAATGGTAAGCTATGCTGCTAATAAATGCGTCTGCACGAGTCTAGTTGGTAGCGAAGAATGAGCCGTTTTGTGGTGCTTGCAAGGGTGGGTGGTCTCTCTCTCCTCTGAGAGATAAACAATGTACACTACTGTAATGCAGGCTGGCCTACTTGCGAGTAGAGAACAGACGTCAACCGTGTTATGATTGGTCAAACGAGCACGTGACAGTGAGCACGTGACAGTGACAGGTCGAAGGGCAACACATGTGCTGCTTGTTTTGTTTTGATATGGAAATCAAGGGGGCTGCGGCTCCCCCCCCCCCCCTTT
>NW_022719084.1:15041-15638 GCF_011630105.1 Anneissia japonica
GTACACGTTATACATAGGCCTAATAGAACACATAAGCCTAAGCGTGATTTAAAAAAATCTTAAATCCATAAATCTCAGACCAGGTCTTTTAAGATAGAAATGCGATACTGTGGTTCAATTTCGTTTTTATCGTTTTGCAAGTTTCTTTAAATGTTTGTTTAATAATACTACTACTAATATTGATAATTATAATAACAATGATGATGATGACGATAGTAATAATTGATATTAATATTCATAACAATAAAAAGTGAAGAAAATTGTGCTAAATGCGTTAAAAAGTTGTGATTTGTTGATCATAATATATATAGTTAAATTAAAGCTTAGTAAGCTATAATTAGGCCTAAGTTAAGGATATTAAGTAGATCCCTGATAAAAGATCATGAGAAATTTGTTGGCGTTTCATTTTGACTATAATGGTAAGGTGATGATGATGAATTTTACTATATAAAAGTGTCATTTCCGGCCATCTCGAGAGGTACTATTTTCTCAAATTTTCTCACTCAATTTACTCAAAGACAATGCTTTGAAGCTTTGTTTTATGATTGTCAAAAATCCATGATAAAAGATCATGAGAATTTTTGTTGGCGCTTCATT
>NW_022719084.1:15720-18185 GCF_011630105.1 Anneissia japonica
GCGTCTATTGCAATTTTCACTTTATCCTCTCAAACAGTCCTAAGAACGTTCGGAGTGCGCTACTTCACAGGGGATTGACCCCGCCGGGGTCATACGTAATTCGCATAACGGCTCCCCCCCCCCTTTCAAAATCCTGGCTACGTCCCTGAAAGCTATTATATCTCTATGGTTCGAACGCAACAAGATTAAAAAGGTATAACATGTTTATGATATTATACTTCATCTTCTCTCGGCTCGAATCAATTGGCGTTTCCCATATGTCTTGGCGGTATAACAGTTAATTATCGTGTCAACGGTAGTTCTAGACTTACCGCGCATTAATTAACAATATAAATTACAACTTTATCGTAATTTTTTGAACAATTATAAGAAGAATAAGACAGCATCAAGGCTGCCAAGAGGGAAAACTGTAACAGTAAACTGCGCGGAAGGCACAACAATTTTTTTAGAGGCCCTGTCAATTTGGAGGGGTTCATGGGGGACATTTTTAAGGGCACGTGATGGTAATTATTATTTGTGAAAGAAATATTGAAAAAAAATGCTACCTTCAATTTGGGCCCCCTGGTAAGCTTGGGCCACGGAGATCTTTCCCCCTGCCCGCTCTCGGTGGCCCTTGACCTTTCCCCTTGCCCAACTCTCGGTGGCCCTGGACAGCAGAGGAAAAACAATCTTTCCATGACGTAGCGACGGGTTGGTGTGTGCGTGTAGTCCAACAGCAATATATATTTCACAAACCTGTATAGAGGCCGGGTATCACTGTTAAATGAATCACAGGAGTCCTAAACGTGTTATGATAGGGTTGCAGAGAAAATCTTCCGACTTTGTGACTAGAAAAATATTTGTAGGCAACAATAACATCAATATATAATGATGATGATGATAATAATAATAATAATAATAATAATAATAATAATAATAATAATAATAATAATAATAATAATAATAATAATAATAATAATTGAGAATATATAGCGCAAATTATAAACAATGTTAAAATCAAATGCGCTTTGGACTGGAAGTTACGATGTTTCCTTCAAAAATAATATTTTAATTAATTTTATAAATTAATTTTTAAAAGATTGCTTTTGTTGATATAGTACGATAGGCCCAAAATAGGTCTAAATTATTTATCATTTTAAATTTTTTTATTTATCATTTTTAAATCACCAAGTCGAAGATGTTTCTCTATCTGCAACCCCATCATAAAACGTTTAGGCCTGGTCCTCTACCAACCACGTCATGGAAAGACTATTTTTCCTCTCCTGTATATTTTTTTTAACTTTAAACAATATACGAATAAAGAGTAGTAATTCATTTATTTATTGTTAAATCGTGATAAATTTATGAACTACTGTTGACACGATAAGTTCATTACAGTAAAACAAACAAGTCATGTTTTTTTATGGCATGACAAGGTTTGTCTTGTCCTTTTGTATTACTGTTTGTAATGTTTAATTGGTGAAATAAATTAAATGAATGATTGTTGCTTTCGAACAGTTTCTGTGCTGTGGTTTTGTATCAAAACCAGTCAAAACAAACAAGCAGCACAGAGCACAGCACAGCACATATTATTTATTTATTTATTTGAACATACACCTTTGAATCGATGGCACTCAATATCAGTTGGTGCGTTCGTACAAACAAAAAAAAAAGGGTAAAATTTAACAAACAAAATAAATAACAATCGACTGTATATAATATTACAAAATTAAAGAAAGGTAGAAAAATAACATGAAATTAGATGAGATCACATTTCACATCGCATTTCATACTCAGAAATACTTTACAGGTCAACTGTAAAGTAAATGCTTAAAATAACTAACCTACAAAATATAAAATCTAAAGAAGAAAAAGTCTTACAACAAAAATATGGTAGACCTACTAAACTTAAGGAATACAGACTACGATGTAGAGTCCACTTGTGGTTAAAAAAAAAAATAAAAAATTAACATTACACAATTTGATAAGCAACGATACATTTACAGTAAACTATTGTGGTGAATTTTTTAGTTGTGAGCGTTTCTCCCAAGTATTCATGATGTATTTTTTACAGAAATGATCAACAATCAGAACACGGTTGACGTCTGTTCTCTACTCGCTAAGTGGCTGGCCTAGAGCTAGAGGAAGACGAACTAGGTCTATAATCAAGCAGAGCCGTAGATAGAGAGAGCAAAGAGTATAGATAGAACAAGAGAGCCAACAACGCTCATTGAGAGCGTAAAAAAACGATACGCTCTACGCAGCCAGAGCCATATATATAAAGAGTTGCGACATTCCGCTCCTTGGTTTATGAAAGTCACGTGGTACACACCGTCCATTTTGTTTCATAATCTTCCTGATGAACACATGCAAAGTATATGTGTTACGTACATTGCATATTAATTTCACACACTTAATTGGGTTTACAATTATATTTTATAATTAACATCACTTAGTATGGACAGCGTATAAAAATTCATATATAA
>NW_022719084.1:19092-24164 GCF_011630105.1 Anneissia japonica
GGTAGGAAGTATAGGCCTGCCTTGGCTTAAATTCTATTTTTTTTTTCTTTTTCAACTATTAAATATTAAGCATTTATCGCCGTGTGAGCTATTGGCCTTAATACTGTACAAATAGCCATAATGGTGTAAGCTCATAACAGATTTTGAAAATTGTTGTTACGGAAGCGTCAGAATGGATATTCGTCACACAGCCAGAGCTAGTACCTGAGCGTTTCAAAATCTAATCGATTTTTTTTTATGACAATTAGGCGCATTTTGAACAAGATCAGTTTGAGAAAGCTCGAACAGTAAAGAAACTTAAAGCAGACGCAATTCCAACTCTATTTTGCCATCGAGAAATTCCGAAACACCGAAAGCCTCCCAAAAGACGGAGTAATGATGATGGGCAGCAATTAAAGAGTCCTAAGAAATTCAAAACTGACCACACCTATTGCTTACCAACGTCAAGTCAACGAGCTACATACACTAATAAAAGTAAGTACAATTACATTTAGATAAACTTTGATTTATAACTTAGTCCCTTAATTTATCCCATAATTCAGTATGACCCACAACACCTCCTCCCCATTCGAACATCTCTTGATCGGCTCCTGAATTGAGTCGCCTATAACACATAATGTTTATAAAAAAATAATGACAGTCATAGGCCTAATATAGCACAATAACAAGAACCATAAAGTTTCCGATACAATTTTCTTATTTGTTTTACTTTTTATTATTTCATTATATAGAGCAAACGTGTGATATGTCTATTGGCCTACAGCCTGACCAACATGAAGATAATGAATCCAAATCTCTAAATTCAAGACAGCCCTTTGAAGAAAAATCCTTAAAAAATATTTCAGCTAAATAAGAAAAAAGTGGGGTTTTTTCGCCCTTATCTGACGATCTTTAAAAATTGTTCGCTAAACAATATTAAAAATTGTTCTTCTTAATTTCAATTGTTTTTACAGCCTGTATAAATACGAATGGCAATGATAATAAAGGTGATGTTTTATAATCTTAATGATTTGATGTTTCTATTGCATACTAATATATAATTAATATAACTTTATTTTGGAAACGACGCTTTTAAAACAGCGGACACGCTCTTGCAGTGTGTTCATAATCTGTACAGCCATAATACAATATTAAAACAGAGGCGAGACTTTTAATACAATAAAATGTACGTTACACAATTACACAAGTTGAATATATCACAGATCCTCTGTATCATTTAACACTTACAATTATAACATTTACAGCAAAGCACAGTTTATATATTGCGGCCAACTGACTTATACTATTTTAATATTTATAAATAATAATAATCAAATTAATAACATAAGATTTGTACAGGCTTGTTCATATTCAAATTTAAAGAGCAACAATCTATATATATATACCCTATCGGATTTTAATTACATTTTGATATACATATTTAATAAATTTTTGCTAGTCGTCACATATAATTTATTTTGCAAAAATAACAGGAGCTAATTTAGGGTCTATATGGCAGAATTGCCTAATTGAAGAATGCTTGCCATCGAGGGGGCTCTCTCGGTCTATCGGCGAGGATTAAAGAACTGCATAAAAATAGTAAATTATTACAGTATTTATAATATGAAATTGGATATAAAGTAGTGAAATCATTAAAAGAAAAATCTATAAATACAGTTACATGAAATTCGACTGCTAAAAAGATTAAATTGAATTAAACTATACAGGAGGCTGTTAACTGTATTTATACAATGTTATACACAGGAACGCACATCACGTTAGACACAGAACGCGCATCGCGTATGAAACAAAATGGCTTCTAAATTCTCAATGTCGCAACTCTTTCTATCAATGGCTCTGTACGCAGCTAGTGTAGGACGCCAACTAACGCTTGTATGTGTTTTATCAAAGATACTAGAAATACAAGATAGAGTTCTCCACACAAAAAAAGTGTTCCACCGTGTTTCACCGAAATGCATGGTGGGAATACGAAAAATGGGACGCCTCCTACAGCTGGATCTAAAAAAACTTGTGCCAAACTTTCGTTACCAAGTCGTCGCGTATTTTATTATCAATTCTCAACAAAGATACTAGATATAAAAACAAACTGGAATAGACACCCAGACAGTGACATTGGTGAATACATAACCTCCTAGGCGGTAGTTGCTATTATCCAAATAATACACAAAACAATTGAAGCATAATCATGAATCAGTAAAGAATAAAACAACAATACAGCGCAGAATCGCATGGCCGGACGCACTCTTAGTGAAAAAGTTTTCCTCCATTAGTGGAAAAGGAAGGGCGCCTTTTGAGTCTGGATATACTTAGCAACAGAAGGGCGCCTTGTACGTTGGGCACGAAGTATAGGAAACTTGCATGGTTAAAAAGAAGGGCGCCGCCTACGTTGGGCACGACTTCCGCCTCATTTTTACAATGCGAGAACTCTATCTTGTATTTCTAGTATCTTTGGTTTTATTACCATAGGCTATGTTCAGACACAACGACTTACGCTAGCGTAACGTTAATCGAGTGGTGTGAACTTGTGCGCGGCATAGCGAACGCCAGTATTATCGCGCAATCACTGGCGTACGGTAATCCAGCAACAGACCCCAGATTAGCGTACGCCACTGATGTACGACAGTCACGCATCGGTGATTTTGAACTCAGCCAAGATTTGACCAATCAAAATAAACCTAGATGTAAACAGAAAATAAAATGCGCAAATTACAAATACGAATATTTCGCGCGAATACTTACGCTAGCGTTCATTAATTGCCCAGTCTGGACATCTCGCTAGTTACGCCATGGATTAACGTACGCCTGGCGTTAGATACGCCTGGCGTATCTCACAGGTCTGAACGTAGCCTTAGGCTATGTTCAGACACAACGACTTACGCTAGCGTAACGTTAATCGAGTGGTGTGAACTTGTGCGCGGCGTAACGAACGCCAGTATTATCGCGCAATCACTGGCGTACGGTAATCCAGCAACAGACCCCAGATTAGCGTACGCCACTGATTTACGACAATGGCTACGTTCAGACCTGTGAGATACGCCAGGCGTATCTAACGCCAGGCGTACGTTAATCCATGGCGTAACTAGCGAGATGTCCAGACTGGGCGATTAATGAACGCTAGCGTAAGTATTCGCGCGAAATATTCGTATTCGTAATTCGCGCATTTTATTTTCTGTTTACATCTAGGTTTAGGCTATGTTCAGACACAACGACTTACGCTAGCGTAACGTTAATCGAGTGGTGTGAACTTGTGCGCGGCGTGGTCTGTTGCTGGATTACCGTACGCCAGTGATTGCGCAATAATACTGGCGTTCGCTACGCCGCGCACAAGTTCACACCACTCGATTAACGTTACGCTAGCGTAAGTCGTTGTGTCTGAACATAGCCAATCACGCATCGGTGATTTTGAACTCAGCCAAGATTTGACCAATCAAAATAAACCTAGATGTAAACAGAAAATAAAATGCGTGAATTACGAATACGAATATTTCGCGCGAATACTTACGCTAGCGTTCATTAATCGCCCAGTCTGGACATCTCGTTAGTTACGCCATGAATTAACGTACGCCCGGCGTTAGATACGCCTGGCGTATCTCACAGGTCTGAACGTAGCCATAGAGGTATAATAAGAATACTAGAGCGCTAACCGCAATGTATTCGGTGTTCGAAATACGCAGAACTGTGTGTGTGTACCATCCAAGATGGCTACCATAGATTTAGCCAATCAAATTTCGCTAAGCGTCATCGTTTGAAAATGCGCCCTCAATTTACTCAGAAAGTTCAGTACAGCTAGTTACCTGTATGTTTGAAACTCGAGCGTTGCGGTGTTTGGGTGTATTGTATACGATTTTAATTTTCATTCCTTGGTACTTTATTTTTGAATAAGATGCTTCACTTGGCCTCGTTTTGGCTACAATAGTTTAATAATTTGTTATTACCATTACTCATTATCATTAATGAAATAATAGTCAGGCAGAGGGCTTATTAATATGTAATAATATGTATACTAAGCCTGAAGGTGGCGCTTTACTACGACGGCCATCTTGGATTGTACACATACATAACTCTGCATTTCTGCGCCATCTTGTCAGCACTCTAGTTGTTTAATAGCTCTATGTTTATTACCCAGTACGCCACTGCGCACGGTAGGTTTGTTTGTTTATCTGTTCTCCACAAGATACTGTACTTTTGTTTTCTGCTTGCTGAATTTATAGCGGGCGTACTTCTACCGCGCTGCGCAGCGCTGCACTGGGTAATAAAAAGAATATACAACCGTTAGTGGGCGTCCTACACAGGCGTGACGTTTTTACGAACGGGACTTTGCTCTCTTGTTCTATTTATACTCTTTGGAGAGAGTTTGGCCAACTCCGTTTCACGGGATTCGATATACGCGCGTGTGATTGGGTGGATCGCAATCACATGACTTACACCGGCCACGTTGTCACCAAAACAAAACTTCAAAGGTATACGCACGCATGCGCATCGGCTGTTTGGTAACGACATGGCGTCCATGCGCCAAGTTGGCCAAACTCTCTCTATCTTCGGCTCTGTAACAGACACAACGACTTACGCTAGCGTAACGTTAATCGAGTGGTGTGAACTTGTGCGCGGCGTAGCGAACGCCAGTACTATCGCGCAATCACTGGCGTACGGTAATCCAGCAACAGACCCCAGATAATTAGCGTACGCCACTGATTTACGACAGTCACGCATCGGTGATTTTGAACTCAGCCAAGATTTGACCAATCAAAATAAACCTAGATGTAAACAGAAAATAAAATGCGTGAATTACGAATACGAATATTTCGCGCAAATATTTACGCTAGCGTTCATTAATCGCCCAGTCTGGACATCTCGCTAGATACGCCATGGATTAACGTACGCCCGGTGTTAGATACGCCTGGCGTATCTCACAGGTCTGAACGTAGCCATATGCTATGTTCAGACCATAGAGATAATATTAAGAATACTAGAGCGCTAACCGCAATGTATTCGATGTTCGAAATACACAGAACTATGTGTGTGTACCATCCAAGATGGCTGCCATAGATTTAGCCAATCAAATTTCGCTAAGC
>NW_022719084.1:24664-29049 GCF_011630105.1 Anneissia japonica
GCCAAGATTTGACCAATCAAAATAAACCTAGATGTAAACAGAAAATAAAATGCGCGAATTACGAATACGAATATTTCGCGCGAATAATTACGCTAGCGTTCATTAATCGCCCAGTCTGGACATCTCGCTAGTTACGCCATGGATTAACGTACGCCCGGCGTTAGATACGCCTGGCGTATCCCACAGGTCTGAACGTAGCCAAAATAAGAATACTAGAGCGCTAACTGCAATGTATTCGATGTTCGAAATACGCAGAGCTGTGTGTATGTACCATCCAAGATGGCTGCCATACATTCAGCCAATCAAATTTCGCCTAAGCACTATGGCGCCCTCAATTTACACATCAAGATTAGTACAGCTAGTTACACGTACGTTTTAAACTCGAGCGTTGCGGTGTATGAGTGTATTGTACACGATTTAAATTTTGTTTTAATTTTTGAATAAGATGCTCTACTGGGCCTATTTTTGGCTACGATAGTTTAATAATTTGTTATTATCAATGCTAATTATCATTAATGAAATAATAGTCTGCCAGAGGGCTTATTTATGGTAATAATATGTATACCAGGCCTAAAGGTGGCGCTTTCCTACGGCAGCCATCTTGGATGGTACACATACACAACTTTGCATTGCTTCGCCATCTTGTCAGCACTCTAGTTGTTTAATAGCTCTATGCTCTGTAATCAAAGATCGTATCGCCAAATATCACGCCAAAAGGACAAAACAAGTCAAGTGGCACGTACGTGCAAAACTTAAAGTGGCGCAGTGCAAAACTAATATGGTGGCACACGCATTTTGAGTTTGCACTGCGCCACTTTAGATTTGCACTCGCCACTTGACTTTTGCACTGCGCCACTTGACTTTTGTACTGTGCCGCTTGACTTGGCGATATTTTATGGAACGCCAATTTGGCATTAAAATGGAAATTAACTAATTTTTACTAGGTAGGCCTATATTTTTATTATTATTATTATTATTATTATTATTATTATTCATATTCCCCCAATAGGGAATTTCGGCCCCCGTTGGGCAAATTCTTGTGCCACCCCTCAAACTATATTTAGGCAAAGATAAACTAAAACAATAATTACATACACATTAGCAAAAGTATAGTGTAGCCCAAGAGAATGAATTTTTCTTTCTTTATTGAATGTTCTTCTGGAAATTAAAATCCCACTTTAGTAGTATGTTCTATCTCCTTTTTAAATCACCATTTATACATGTAATTAATTAGGATCCAATTCCTCAATCCTCTACATCAACATTGGATACTGAAATACACAGGTTTAATAGTTAATACTAATGAATTTAATGAGGATGTGATATTATGAGTGTTGGTACAGTACCGTACGTATAGTCTTGTGTCCCTTCACCTTGGTCATTAAATGTCTATGTCTATAGAATAAACTTGATATTTTTGATGACGGAATACCGTATGTCTCGTATTTGTTTGTATTCTTATTTTTATTTATTTATTTATTGCCATTTTTCTGCTGTTTTGATAGGCCTACCTTTAAACCCATACGTGACAGCCTTGTTGCTGCTATGTATGTTTGTTGTGAAGAACATTGAAGTTTGAATAAGTATAGCTCAAATAATAAAGTGTTATTCGTATAACTAAAAAACGCACCCACAAAGTATATCGTTGCAGCAAAGTGTCGCTGCACCGTGAGCCTAAATCATCCTGTTTATGTTTTCAACTTCTTTGGATTTATTGGGCTTCTTTTTCTATTAAAATAATGTTACATTCGATTTATTTTCAATATTCATTTTTGGGCCTCTACTTGTTTTCTTTACATTTACATGTTGTTATATGTATTACATGCCAATACATACTTATTATACGCACACACGCCAATATATTACTGTGGCCTTTAATAATAATATAATGATAATAACAATAATAATAAAAATATTGAAAAGAAAGATAAAAATATATCATTTTTGTAAAATTCAACCGCGGTTGATTGTAATTAATGATAACAATTAAAGTACAGTTGTAATAACTTATAGGCCTACAGGTAAATTACGCTACATAAGAATAAACTATTATTATTATTATCATTGTTATTATCATTATATTATTATTAAAGGCCACAGTAATATATGAATAACTAAAAAGCCTAAACAGTATTTATTTTTCAATATATAAATATCAGAAATCGCTGTCGCACACTAAGACCACAATGAAATTAATATCATATTCATTTAAATATTGAAATTATATTTATGAAAAATGTTTAAAAAAATCTTTAAAAACGTATAGTTTACATTCTGTCAAAATGTAAACAGGAAAAAGAGGAAGAAATCTACTTGAGTCAAAAAACAAATCTATGTCCTTTAATTTTTTGATTTGCCAAAAAAATTATTACTGTATATATTATAGGTCTAATTAATACATTTAAATGCTGAAAATGTCAATCTGAGCTGTAATAATACAATGTGAAAATGCATGTTATTGAATCGATCTTCCTAACTAGCTACCCCGTCGGTGTCGTCGACCCTAGCATAGCCTAACTATAAGTAGTCTACCCCGACTAGCCTAGTAATGCAAATGATGTAGAGACAAAGCGCAACAGATTTTTTTCCCCAAACTTACCGCTGATATCACTCGAAAGGTCACTCTTTCTTAATCGGAAATTACGCCGGAGGCTTTTTATGGTGCTTACGCTTACCTCCATTTCTTCAGCAATTTGTTTATTTGTATAACCCATCACTACCAAAGCTTCTAATCTGTCTCTAGTAGCCACGGCTGACAACTATGCTATAGGCCTTTATTAGCGGTAGTAACGATGAATAGAATAGATAAGTCTAGGCTACGGTATCTACGACAAGTATGCTTATGACCACAACGTTCCTATTTGTGTTTTAGTCCCAAATTTTTGTGCTGTTGTTGTTTTGCTGTGAAATTATTAAGAAAAATTGAATTATGTGTTCTTGATTTTTTTTTATTCATTTATTTTATTTAGTTTAATTTTGATGCCAAAATTGGCGTTCCATACAATATCGCCTAAAGTCAAGTGGCGCAGTGCAAAAATCAAGTGGCGCAGTGCAGAAGTCAAGTGGCACAGTGCAAAATTCAAGTAGCAGCACACGCATTTGGATTTGCACTGCGCCACTTTAGTTTTGTACTGCGCCACTTTCGTTTTGCACTGCACCACTTTCGTTTTGTACTGCGATTGTTGTTTGTCCTTTTCGCGATATCACGCCAAAAGGACAAACTACAATCGCAGTGCAAAAGTCAAGTGGCACAGTGCAAAACTAAAGTGGCGCAGTCAAAACTAAAGTGGCGCAGTACAAAATTCAAGTAGCAGCACACGCATTTGAATTTGCACCGCGCCACTGCTGCTACTTGAATTTTGTACTGCGCCACTTTAGTTTTGCACCGCGCCACTTTAGTTTTGCACTATGCCACTTTAGTTTTGCACTGTGCCACTTGACTTTTGCACTGCGCCACCTGTAATTTGTCCTTTTGGCGTTCCACAGATGACGAGGACGTTGCCGTTAGATACATGATAGCAAGGCAGCGTGACCACTGCTTGGGTATTTACCCAAGATCTTGGGTATTTTGACTTGGTCTTGGGTTCTTGGGTATTCCGTTCAAATCCTTGGGTATTTTATTTTTACTAAGAAAATTAAATATTTTTGTCATAGAGGAAGAATTAAGAAGTAACAAAGTGTATTTCAGTCCATTGAACTCTATGATTAAAGTAAGCAAAACTCAACGAAGTGCACTTAACATTGTTAATTGACTGTTGATTGCTATAAACATGGGTTCATAATTGTTTATTTGTGATTTGCGTTGCCATAGATCTTACCTAATTAATGCATTACATAATAAAACTTGATCACTGATCTACTGATAACACTGGCCGACTGAGGGCGTATTTTTCTATCCGTATTATCACCTCATGAATATTAATTTTAATAATTAACACAAATAATTACAATAACAAAAATTTGTTTATAAATTGAACTAAAAGGGAAACTATACATGCGAAAAACACGTATTTTTCAAATTTTAATGCATTTTCAGGAAGCTTGGGTAATTTTGGGCAATTTTTGCTGAATCTTGGGTAATTTCAACCCAGTCATTGGGTATATCAAAAATTGTGAGTGGTCACGCTGCAGCAAGGTCCCAGATGGAATTTTTGTTCTATTGAGACGGTAGCTTTTCAGCATTGCTCTAGGCAGTAGCGTGTCTAGCAGTATTAAAATATGGGCGCGACCAAAATATGAGGGGGCGTGGAATTTACTTTCGGTGGCCACGCCCACTGAAAAATATTGCTTCTTAGATTCCCGAATACACGTTAACCGTGACAGCATAAGCATAAGCATAAGTCTAGCCTAATTTTTTTTGCTTCGAAGTTTTCGAATGGGGGGGC
>NW_022719084.1:29475-35537 GCF_011630105.1 Anneissia japonica
AACTTTTAGAGAAAGACATGATATACATTCCTGTATACTACTATTCTGAATCCAAAAAACCCTGTAAATGCGTGTGTT
The DNA here is from genome assembly GCF_011630105.1 of Anneissia japonica. NCBI lineage: Eukaryota > Metazoa > Echinodermata > Crinoidea > Comatulida > Comatulidae > Anneissia > Anneissia japonica. The sequence goes on from NW_022719084.1 coordinate 29,554, forward strand.
TACAGTCATAATTCGGATGAATTCCAAAATGGCGTATTTAGAAATTGGTTTAAAAATCTACGCTGGTTCCCGGCGTTTGAGGCTGTTCAAGTATAGTAATTAAGCTGTTGTAATCTGGTTGTATATACAATATACAGGACGGCATAAGCCAGATTAGGATTATATAACCCTCGCATATTGCATTTTACAAGGACAGTCACCAGTCCTAGATATATGAATATGATGACAGTAGAATAATGGGGTGCTAAATCTAGTATTAATGACTCGATTGGATACAAAACTACTTATAACAGGGATGATAGATGGACGTACTCCGACGTTAATTAATTTGTTGATTAAGACTGTGTGATCGACACGGTCAAACGCCTTAGTGAAATCTATAGTACATAAATTCACAAACCGTCCCCCAGAGTCAATGTCCGATAAGACAGTGTTAAAAAGGTCCACAAGATAATGAGTGGTAGACGACTCTTTGCGACTCCCATATTGTTTACCATCAATCTCATTAATAATATCTTCCATGATCCAGTTAGTTAAGAATGACTCAAAAATTCGAGCAAAAATAGGGGTTAACGAAATTGGACGAAGATCATTAACGTTAGACGCATTTCGAACCTTTGGAATCGGGACGATTGTAGCTGCTTTCCAGATTTCAGGAAAATGACCTTCATCTAAGGCAGTATTGAAAATATCAGCAAGAGGAGGTGCTAACTCAGGTAAGAATTCTCTGACTAGTTTTAAGGGAAGCTCATCTGGGTGACTCGATTTGTTAACTTTCAATTTGTCCAACAACAATTTCACTTGACCTGGGTAGATCATAGGTGGTTTTTGAGCTGGTAAATACGCTGGTAACTTCGACGGTTGCAACATGGGTAGTTCCGAGCAAACATTCGCAAAGTGACCATTAATAATTTCTGCTGTTTCATTAGGCGTGTGCCCCGGGATATTAAACGTTTCCTTTCTCTTAAAATTACACATATTAGATATGCCTTTATACCACTCTTTTGGATCATTACGTTTAAGGCAAGCAATGGAATTGGCGTAAAAACTTGCCTTGGCATATGGGATATTGCCCTTTGCGCATAGTTTCGAAGTTGTCGCCTGCGCTGTATATGATTACGATCAAAAGCTTCCTGCCTCTCATCAAGTATTTGTCGAACTTTAGGAGTCATCCACGGTTTATCAGCAGAACGTTTCTTGAATATCTTAATAGGGAAGCACGATATAAATTTTCCTTTGAGTAAAGATGAAAACTTAGCAACTTTATCATTGGCGGTACTAAGGCTATCAACATAATTCCATTTATGTGTTGTTATCCACTGACCAAATTGTCTAACAGCTGAATCAGTATACGGCCTGATAGACATCTTACTTGATGTCGAACACTTGCAAACTCTTTTTGGTTCAATGAGAACACAGCAATGGTCACTGCTACCTATAGGGGCCAGGCGACGTGTCTGCTTATATAAATCAGGATTAGTCACAAAAACTTTATCAAGGATTGCATCTTGTCTAGTGTTAAAATGTATAAGTTGCGTCATTAACAAGTCATTGCAAATAGGGTTCGTATCTAGGTGGTTCAAATTGCAAAAAATTTAAATGTTAGCGTAAAGATCATTTTTACGGATCCCATCAACAGTGGCAGAAATATGATCAATGAGTTCATCACCATAATTGGCTGAAGGTGGATAGTAAATGTCAACAATGTAGACAGATTCCAACCTTTTGCCTGTATTATAGGAAATTTTATTCCAGATGCATTCAAACTGGCATGCGGAATGCGCATTGATTCTATTCATATGTAAATTCTCGTCCACAAAAATGGCCACTCCACCACCTCTACGAAATCTACGATTCTTACAAATAATTTGGTAACCAGGAACATTAATAAATTCTCCATGTATGTATGAATGTATGTATATGTATATATGTATGTATATGTATATTAATGTATACATGTGTATATATGTATATATATATATATGTATATGTATATATATATATATATGTATATATATGTATGTATGTGTATATATATGTATATATGTATGTATGTGTATATATATTATAGGTATATATATATATGTGTGTATGTGTGTACATATGTATGTATACGTGTATGTATGTGTATACACATATATATATATATACATATATACATATATATACATATATATATACATATATAAATATATATACATACTTTTTTTCTCTCTTTCGTAGGAGTTTAACCCACTTTTATTTCTTTCTCTTTTTGTTACTTTTCTTTTTTTTTCTGCTTCTAATACATATTTAAAAGAAAATGAATATACAAAATAAAAACAATTGGACTTAGTCCACAATGGCTGAGTATCTTTCTTTTTTTTTTAACATCCTTCCACTTGTAATAATTTCTAAATATTTTTTACCAAGATGTAATTAACATTATTAACATCGTACATTAAAGAATTTCTTCAAGTCATTTTCATAAAAAAAAAACCACCAAAACATATTTATATACATATACACTGCACATATACATAATATTAGTTTCTTTTTAAATCCACCCTTTACCTTTCATGGGAATTTCATTCTCCTTTATTTCTTTCTCTTTTTGTTATTTTTTTGTAGGCAGACAAGTTTAGAGATTATTTGTTGGGAGGGCATACTATCGTCTATACAGATCATAACCCTTTGGCCCATTTGGGTACAGCAAAGCTAGGTGCTACAGAACACCGTTGGATAGCCCAATTGGCAGCATTTGACCTGGAAATAAAGTATCGTTCTGGACGCACAAATAAATGCGCAGATGCCTTAAGTCGTTGTCCTGGAAATATGAGAGCAGAAGCTGTAACTGTTGCATTGGGAAAAGAGCTGGAGTGTAGCATGTTACCTGTTGAATTAATTAATGAAGAGGTTAACAGAGATGGAGTTTTAAATCAACAGCCGTTGCAACCTAATGCTTTTCCTTCATACAGTATGGATGAGTTAGCAAAGTTGCAGAAGATGGATCCTGTCTCTTATACACTTTGGACCAAAAGAACGAGTTCAGTCTCTTAGTAGTGAACTTCATAATCGTGAGCAGTTGGAAGGTGAGACATTGGCAGAGTTTAGCAACATCTTGATTAGACTGTATGATCGAATGGAGGCTGCGGCTAGTGCCGATGAAAAGGAGGTGTTGTCTAAGTTAAAAGATAGTACCTTGAAAGAAAGGTTAGTGAGAGGGGCCCGAGACAAAGGAATTCAGCGGGAGCTGAGGAGAATCGTAATTGCCAGTGCAGACAAATCCTTCCTGAAAATGCGTGAAGAAGTTCTAGAATTGTTTCAAGACCAACGCCCAGTCAAGGCGAAAGTTAGAGAGATAGCCTAGGTACAGGTTTTGTCACGAGGTGATGAGGATGACATCCGCAAATTGAAGGATGAGGTTAATCAACTGAAGGAAACTGTACAGGATATGGTTAGTGTAGTAAAATCCATTAAGCCTGTTGGAAGTGAAAGGAAGGAGAGTGAATTGTGTTACAACTGTGGTAGAAAGGGTCATCGAAGGAGAGATTGCCGTGTACCTGTTAAGTGTTACAGTTGTGGTAAAATGGGACATATGAAATATAATTGTCCACATTGGAGAAAATTACCATTGAAACACAGTGATGTGAGACAGGTTCAGGTGTTGGAACCAAACCAAACAGAAACGGAAATTGTACCAGAGGTTCGAACAGCATCGCATGTCGTGCAACAGGGGAAACCAGTGAAGACCTGAAATCATTGTTAATTTCAGAAAGTCCCAAAGCTGAGTTATTAATTGCTGGAAGTCGGATCGGGTGTATCTTAGATACTGGTGCTGAGACTAGTTTGATCCCACTGAGTTTCTACAGAGAAATTTTGCAACCAAAGTTGGGTTCTCTTGGATGCGGAGATGGAATCAAGGTTGTAGGTGTTACAGGCATCATGATTCCGGTTGCCGGTTACATAAAGACATTAGTAACCTTATCAGGGAAGTCAGCAGCGATTGGCTTTCTGGTAGTAGAGGACCAGGTGATCACGAAACGGAGATCAAAATTTCCAGTGATTTTGGGGTGCAATGCATTGGGAGCTTTGTTTAAGAACGACAAAGTACATGATGACTCATGGGATGTTGTAGATAGTGCATTCCAAACTGAAGTGACACAACCAATAGAGGGGTTAACACTGAAGACTAGAAGTAAAAGTGAAGTTTTGCCCCCTCTTGCAGTGAGGAGAATGGAGTGTGTAATAGCCAATTCTGATAAAGAAATGGATATCCTGGTGGAGTCGAGAGCAGAAGGTCCAGTTAAAGTTTATGAGGGTTTTCCTCAGCGAGATGGAATGGTGTACCAACTTACAGTGGCAAATGAGAGTGAGAGAGAAGTAGTAATAACTCCTGGTACCGTACTAGCTTCAGCTGTGACAGTCGATATGAAGGAAGAAGTGGTTGTAGAACCTATGAATGGATTCATTGGAGTGACAATTGCTGAAATAGCTGTGGAAAAAGGGGTGCCTCAGGATGGACCAGAGTTTGGATTGCAAGTAACTGCAATCGAGGGGCCAAGTGAAGCTGGTACAGAATATTGGTGTAAAGATGGAACCAGACTGGTTTTGCCACGTGGGGTGAGTTTGGTTGGCGTTGATCAGGTCGAGGCTGATATGATAGCAAAATTGCTTCATAAGAATCAGACGGTTTTCTCTCAAGATAGTATGGACCTTGGATTCTCCAATGTTATTCCCCACCAGATCAATTTGAAAGACGGGACACCAATCCGGTTACCATACCGACGGATACCACCAGCACAGATACCAGAAATCAGGCAGTTACTGCAAGAAATGCTAGAGAAAGGGATCATTAGAAAATCAAAAAGCACCTTTGCAAGTGCTGTAGTGCCAGTCCGTAAGAGAGATGGATCCTTACGTCTATGTGTAGACTATCGTCGTTTAAATCTACAAACAGTTAGAGACTCGTTCTCCCTCCCTCGCATAGAGGAAAGTTTAGAAGCTATGAGTGGTGCGAAGTTCTTCACTTCCTTGGATCTTGCACATGGTTACTTTCAGGTTGCGATGCACCCAGACAGTGTGGAGAAAACAGCGTTTAGGGTGCCTTGGGGATTATTTGAGTTTACTAGAATGCCTCAAGGACTGATAAATAGTCCCAGCACTTTTCAGCGTGTCATGGAATTGGTTTTTGCTGATCTTAACTTATCACACCTTATTATTTATTTGGATGATATTCTGGTTTTTGCACCTACAATTGAAGAGCATGTAGAACGATTGAAGATGGTGTTTGAGCGTTTGGGGAAGTTTGGACTGAAGCTGAAGGGGAGCAAGTGTAAGTTCCTTTGCCGTGAAGTGAGTCATTTAGGTCATGTATAGACTTGCCACAAGTCTCTTATTTTTTATTATTTTTCTCATTCTGGACAGCGCCACCAATGAAAAAGTTAATTTATAGACGGAATAAGCAACTTGTAAAACACTGAAATCAGGCACCAGGATGCCAAAAGAATGACGTAATCTTATATTCCGTATTTGGATTAATGGGCGGACCGAAATAAACAATTTCAACCAATCAAATGTTCATATTTTTGGAGCCACGAATCTGAGTCACTCGCGTCGACTAGTTAGGCCATAGGTCCATGGTTAGGCATGACTAAATTTAAATAGTCTTCCCTAAGAAAACGGGCCTAAAATATTTAGAATGGACCCTAGCAAGACTAATGTTGGCAATGGCAAAAACAATTAAGCTTAGACTAGATGGCATACCATACAAATACAACAAAACTTTAACTTTCCAGTAGGATGGCTCAGGCCTCGCCTGGAGTCAGGTAGTAGGCCTCGCCTAGACTAGTAGAGGATTGGCCTATTTTTAAGTTCTTACTTACAGAGGCCTACCTTTTTAACAATATTCTACCCTAAAGGTCTAAATCTGTGTAGCAGCTAGTGGTGAGCAAGGTTCCAAGTAGGCCTATAGCCTACGGTTATCAATCCATGTCGTTCTCAGC
>NW_022719084.1:35708-38854 GCF_011630105.1 Anneissia japonica
TTAGTGTTAGTTAGTGTAATGTTTTCTTGCTGTCTCTTATACACATCTAGATGTGTACCCAGGCTAGGTCATGTAGTGAGTGCAGCCGGAATAGCTGTGGATCCTGGTAAAACATCTCGTATCAAGGATTGGCCGCTTCCTACCAACGTAGAAGAGTTAAGGTAATTTTTAGGACTAGCGTCCTATTATCGAAGATTTGTTCCAGGTTTTGCTCATATTGCTGGTCCACTGCATGCATTGGCTGGTAACAAGGCGAAATCCAGAAAAGCTAAAAGATACACTAGCACAACACAGTTACAATTTACATTTTGGAGATTGATGCGTCATTGAAGGGTTTAGGAGCCTTTTTATACCAGTTGAATTCTGATGGTGAGATTCATCCTGTGGCCTTCGCCAGTAGGGGATTGAGAGGTGCCGAACGAAATTACCTGGATTACTCGAGTTTTAAGCTAGAATTATTGGGCCTGAAATGGGCTGTGGCAGACAAGTTTAGAGATTATTTGTTGGGAGGGCATACTATCGTCTATACAGATCATAACCCTTTAGCCCATTTGGGTACAGCAAAGCTAGGTGCTACAGAACACCGTTGGGTAGCCCAATTGGCAGCATTTACCTGGAAATAAAGTATCGTTCTGGACGCACAAATAAATGCGCAGATGCCTTAAGTCGTTGTCCTGGAAATATGAGAGCAGAAGCTGTAACTGTTGCATTGGAAAAAGAGCTGGAGTGTAGCATGTTACCTATTGAATTAATTAATGAAGAGGTTAACAGAGATGGAGTTTTAAATCAACAGCCGTTGCAACCTAATGTTTTTCCTTCATACGGTATGGATGAGTTAGCTAAGTTGCAGAAGATGGATCCTGAGCTACAGGTTGTTTGGAGATACTGGAATAACAAGTGGAGGCCAGGACAAGAGTCATCTGGAGATGAAGTCCAAGTAAAGAGCTGGTTACGTGAATAGTCCCATTTTGTGGAGAGAAATGGTGTATTGTATCGAGAAATGGATCGAAAGGAAGGAACGACACAGCAGCTGCTAGTCCCAGAAATCTTAAGAAAAACCATACTTAAAGCTGTTCATGACAACTCGGGACACCAGGGTATTGATAGATCCTTAAGTTTACTCAGAGCAAGATGTTTCTGGCCTGGGATGAATCAACAGGTGCGACTATATATTAACACATGCTTCAATTGTAAAGTTGTTAAGGAGCCTAGACCAAATATAAAAACTCCAATGCGGCATCTTCTTGCATTTCGACCTCAGGAAGTACTGGCGATAGATTTCTTGAAAATGGATAAGGGATGAGGAAATTACGAAGACATCTTAGTGATGACAGACGTATTCACTAAATATTCACAAGCTGTTGCCTGCAAGGATCAGACCGCCTGTACTGTGGCAAAGGTATTGCGAGATTGTTGGTTTTGTCACTATGGGATACCCTTGAGAATCCATTCGGATCAAGGGAGGGATTTTGAAGGTCACTTGATTAGAAAGATGTGTAAGCTCTATGGGATACAAAAGACAAGAACATCCCCTTATCACCCACAGGGGAACGGTCAAGTCGAGAGATTTAATTCCACTCTTTGTGGCATGATCAGATCATTGGAACCAAATGAGAGAAGACGCTGGCTGGAGCTGCTAAATCATTTGGTATATATGTACAATTCCACACCACATCGTGCTACTGGGTTTTCCCCTTTATAAATTGATGTACGGCCGTGAGCCAACCATTCCTTTAGATCAGCTACTCAACAGAGCCTGTAAAGATTCAAATCCCGGCCTACGACAAATAGAAAGAGGCGTATTATATTGATAATTATACGGTATTATATTTTACCGTTCTCGATAGAAGAGCATGATGATAATTGTGTAATAATATTAATAATATTAATAATTATATTTATCATTTAAAAAAAAAAATTTATATTGGCCTAGGCCTATATTTTTAAATTTTTTTTTAATTTTTAAAATTTATTTTAAATGGTTTTAAATAGTGCGGATATGCACCAACTTCTACAATTTGAGTACAATATTATCTCATACAAGGTTTCATGTATTAATATTGTTTTTGTTATGGAGTAAACTCCACTAGGCAAATCATTGGTGCCCATTCGATACATTATTCGTATTTCCAGTATAATTTTTTTTTTTTTAAGTTATTTTTTTTTACACAAGTATTGCTGTTACCTATGAAAGAAGCGTACATGTTTCTGAGCATTTATTGCGTAAATAGATATATAAATATGCTAAATGTATAAAGATGATTTTTTACGTACGGTATAGCTACATGTCTTAATTAATAATGACATCATTTTTATGGTAATATGGTACGTCGGACATTGTTATTTTTTTGATAATTAACAGTTTTTTAAATAGTGTCATTCTCGCATACAATTCAGAATCGAGCAATGCTTTTAATGATTTTATTTTACCCACTGCTGCTTTGATAACGGCAGCTTTGTATAGGCAAAAACAAGCAACTGTGTAAATATGGTTAACATAATTGTTATCAGTACCTAGCACAATATCATTAAAAGTTGCAGTATCTAAACTCTGGTTTAATTGCTGCGAAGCAGCTAATTCATATTCTTGACAGCAATTTGACCTCTGAAAGGTCATTGTTTGTCAAAAACCAGGCGCCTAAGACGACTGAAAATCGGAGTTTCCTTCTTTCGTTCTGCCGGGTAAAATCAATTACTTTAGGCGTCGTTTGAAGACTAACCTACTCGTACCAACGTCCGCATGTCGCGCTAGCCAGGCCTAGACTAGCTAGGATGGTAGGCATAGCCTTGAAGGGACGAAGGTCCCAATGAAAAACAACGTCGCTCCTTGATAGCTAACATTGTCTATTTAACATCACAATAATTCATTATTAGACCTATAGTTGTTTTTTGAATTGTACTCCACAAATCTCAGCCGATACCTCGCATAACTCATTAACGTCTTGTATCTATTGTCGTGACGTCATGGCTCGCTGGCTCGCACCAATTTAACTTCCTTGCTCACACACTTGTGATGTCGGCACTTGTGATCAAATAACACGCTGGCTCGCACTTTGGCAACACTCTTTGGCAGTCAACTCGCCCCTAGAAAACCCGCCCTTGGAAACTTGCCCCATAAAAAAATGTACACTTCCTAGACCATGCAG
>NW_022719084.1:38902-43437 GCF_011630105.1 Anneissia japonica
CAATGAGAAGTGTTCTAATATAGACAATGGGTCGTGTCTCATATTATTTGTTATATTTTTATTATTCATTATTTTCACTTGACTCGCATAAATAATTTTGTTCGAAGAACATTAATATGCAGTTGTACAAGAGATGATAATCATCTTCTTTAATATTCGGATTACAAAATAAGCAGCAGTCAGTGTCGGAGAGTTTCCATTTAAAAAGACGTGAACGTGTGGTTATTGTACAATGCATTAATTTGTAATTAAAATTTGCAAGCTTTTTTTTTACAACACTCTTCTAATGTGATATCTCCTTCGCATATTTGTTTTTCGTCTTCATTATAAGCTTGGTAGTGTCAATTGGATTGAGATATTCATCAATTTGATGTCTTGTAGGCTCCTCTATTTTATACATATTTGAAAGGAATTTTACTTCTTCTGCAAGGATGTCAAACGGTTTATTTAACTCAACACCGTTAAGAGTTTTTTAGTTTAGTTATTTGTTTGTTTTTACCTCTCGATTTTTTTGGTCCAAGAAAATATCTAGTGTTTTTCTCCCCTTGGTCTATCCATTTAATTTTTGCTCGTATTTGAGCTCCTGTTGCCTGTTTATGATAGTATTTTTCAAGGTCTTTCGTTTTTATTTCAATTTCTTTTTCAATGTTTTCACTATGCTGAGATATAAGTTTTTCATTGAGAATTTTTATTTTATTTTCAATTTTTTTCATTTTGATATTATTTTCTTTACTTTTCTTTTTTCCATAGGACATCGAAATTCTTTTATTTTAATTTTGGTTAACTCCCATTTACATATAGGATCTAAGCTGATGTCGCTTTTAGATTTTTCGATTATTTTTTTTAACTTTGTTAACATATTCTTGATCAGAGACATGTTCGCAGTTAAACTTCCATAAGCCTGGTCCCCGTTTTTCTTTTAAACGCAATGAAATTTTTAGTGATACCGCTTGGTGGTCTGTTAGAATTGCTGGTCTAATGTCACAAGATATTATATCATTACTATTAAGAAACTCCTCTGATATTAAGAAATAATCTAGTCTTCTGTTTGCTTATTTTTTTGTCGCCATGTGAAATGATTTTTTGTATGATGTAGTTCTCTCCAGATGTCTATAAGTTTAAGATTGTTTATGAAATTTTTTAAAGTGTAGACTGATTTATCGGTTCTTTTTACACTCCCTTTCTGGTCATTTTCAAAATCTATGATACAGTTGTAATCACCTGCAACTATCGTGTAATCAACATCATTATTTTGTTTATGATTTTTTATTTTTCTATGAAGATCTCTAATAAAATTACTCCTATCTTTTTGATCGTTAGGCGAGTAAATATTACATAATAAAAATCGTTTATCATTGGCAGTGAAATTTCTAAGGACATGCCTTCCACATGCATCAAGATCTACGGTATTTATTTTTACCTCGAGATCTTTCCTAAAGAGTATATATACATATATATATATATATATATATACATATATATATATATATATACATATATGTATACATATATGTATATATACTACTCCTAACTAACTCATGGGGAGAAAAATCCTTTGTCTATATTTCGCCTTTAACGTCGTTAAAATTTCCCCTTAGCGGCAGTATTTTCGCCTTAAGGTATTGTTTCTAACCCTTTCCATTGTTAACGTTTCCCCCTATGGTAGTATATAGTCGTATATATAATAATAGTAGTAATAATAATAATAATAATAATAATAATAAGGTAAGAACTTGTATAGTGCCATTTAAAAAACCGAAGTAATTATCAGTGGCGCTTCATGTTATTGTTGGAACGTGACTTGGTGAACGGGAGAATACTAGCCAGAAAGATGCATGCATGCAATATTTTATTAGTTCTCAAAAAACAATGGTAATTTTGGTCATTTTCAAAACACATATGTATTGAAAATGACATGGTGTATTGGTGTTTATGCTGGCCTAAATAAATATAAGAATACGATTCTTTCTAGCCTTTATTCTATTTATTTTATGATTGTGTGGCGTACAACAGCAATGTTACTCACATTACCGGCTATCCAGGGGCTATTCTACAGCTTACAGCCTGTCTCTTATACACATCTAGATGTGTATAAGAGACAGATATAACACTCCACACAACCCCCACCCACCGACAGCACTTAAACATTGCCAGCTATTGTCAAGTGGGTTATTGCATCATTGATGCTCTCGTTAATTAATTTTTGCTGGTCGTCATACCATTTATTTCGACGCCAAAACAACAGGAGCCACTTAAGGGTCTATGTGGCAGGATTGCCTAATTGAAGAATGCTTGCCATCGATGGGCTCTCCGACTATCGAGAAGGATTAAAGAACTTCTTAAAAATAGTAAATTATTACAGTATATATAATGTGAAATCGGATATAAAGTAGTGAAATCATAAAAATTTTTTTATAAATAGTTACATGAAATTCGATTGCTAAAAAGGTTTAATTAAGTACTACAGGAGGCTGCTAATTGTATTAAGCCTATACAATATCATACACAGGAACGCACATTGCGTTGGACACAGAACGCGTATCGCGTTGGACACAGAATGGCTTTTAAATTCTCAATGTCGCTCTTTCTATCTACTATGGCTTTGGAGGCCAGTGGAGTAGGGCGCCGCGTATTGGCAGTGTGTATTAAAACTTGACAAGTGTAGGTTAGGCATAGGCTAATATAGAGAGTTAGACCTTATTAGGTATTTATTAATTATTATAGGTCTATTTATTTTTGTTCCTATAACTTAGACCTAATAGTTAGCTATAGGCTAGGCACCCAACTTTAGAAATAAAAAAAGGAACATTACAGTGTACACTAGAGTTGTTAGGTGTAAACTTCTTCAGGAATGTTAAAGTTGATACCATTGGCAAGTCTGCTGTAACTATTTTCTCTTGTGAAAATGGTTAGAAAGATATGATGGAACATTGTTAATACATAGTTATTGCTTCAGTATTCTGCTTTCTTTGTTTGAGATTAAGTAGATTATTATTATTATTATTATTATTATTATTATTATTATTATTTTTGATCATCATCAATATAATATTAATTGTTATTATTGTTACAACCATTTATAATTGTAATTTTATTATTAATGTTACCGTATATTCGGGTGAATAAGCCGCAAATTTTATACGCGATTTTCCCCCCGAAGTTAGGGGTGCGGCCTAACACCTCATTAACATTAACCTACTCCCATTAAATTCAGATCGTGAGCCGCGGCGAAAATCATGCCCCGTCTGTCTAGAGGTTAGGCCCATGCTAGCCCAATTAATTACCCTGGGTAGGACCGGTTTGTAGGCCTAGTACTTTATTTGTAATTATACTAACTACAACATACATGACCAGGTCTAAGGACATACTTAAGGTCCCCAAACCCAGCACAGAATATAAGAAAAGAAGTTTTTCCTATCAGGGAGCCATTGTCTGGAATAACCTAAACCTCAATATAAGAATGGCCTCAAATGTTCAAACTTTTAAAAAACTATTAACAAATAATTGAAAGTTACTTGCATAAGATAATCTGTCTCTTATACACATCTAGATGTGTATAAGAGACAGGACCAAAACAGCTCACTTCTTTATTTCTGTTTGTCTTGTAAATGTTTTTGTAATTTAAATTTTGTTATTATGTACTTCAGAAACGGCCTTGTGAAAAACACATTTAATTTGTGATCAAGTTTTCCGTTTTCAAATAAAGTCATTATTATTACAGTGCTGTACTAGGATTCCTACTGCACTACATTTTCTACGACATTAAATGGTTTGGGTTGTCTAAACTAAATAGTTACTTTCATAATTACGTTCACTCATAAACAATTTTGAAACACGCTGTTTCTGTTCGAAACCGCTTCGCTCAAAACAATAATAATAATAACATGACGAAATTCTTCCCCTTAGAAGAAACGGTCACTGGTGGATTGGATGATTGATTGCTAATTGCCTGCATGCTGCCTAAACGGCCTTCAACAATGAGTAAACAAGACCTTGGTAGTAGGAGAAAATCGGACACAGTTCAGCCAGTACTGCTCCAATCATGGTCAAATTTCAGAAAGTATACACAATTTCTGAATCTAATGTTATTATTTAAAACATAAAATGTTTTAAACCAAAATCCGACCATAATGAAAAAAGACAGTAGCTGTACGTCTGTGGATCTACTTTACTTTTTTCACGAATTTCGCGAACATACAACCGTGACTTGGTGAACGGGAGAATACTAGCCAGAAAGATGCATGCATGCAATATTTTATTAGTTCTCAAAAAACAATGGTAATTTTGGTCATTTTCAATACACATATGTGTTGAAAATGACATGGTGTATTGGTGTTTATGCTGGCCTAAATAAATATAAGAATACGATTCTTTCTAGCCTTTATTCTATTTATTTTATGATCGTGTGGCGTACAACAGCAATGTTTACTCACATTCCCGGCTATCCAGGGGCTATTCTACAGCTTACAGCTGATGTATTTCAATCTAGGCTCAGAGAGTAGTAAATCTCTATTTTATAGGGCCTCCGAATCAAG
>NW_022719084.1:45412-50464 GCF_011630105.1 Anneissia japonica
GCCTGACTTATCAGCTAGACAGAGAAACATGGTACGAAATGAATAGAAACGCGTTCATGAAGTAGTACGATGTTTTGAGGCGATAGGTCTAAGTCTAGGTATTTTCACACAGTTTTGAAGATGGAATTGTATAATTACTAAAGTGTTCGTTCTGATTGACACTTTTTAACCAGAATAGCAATGGGTCAAAACAGCAATAACCCAAAAAAAAAAAAATAATAATAATAATAATAATCATATTGGACGAAACACAATATAAAAGCAGTAGACATGTAAATAATTTAAAATAGTGACAAAATGATTATATAATGACATTAATTAAAAATAATAATAATGAAACAGTACAGTAGTAGTAATAATAAGAAATAGGCCTTATAACAATATCACAAAATACAAATTAAATAATAAAAATAAACACAATAATATCAGTGAACGTTCAAATAAATAAAACTTTAAAATACAGACAAAAAAAAAATATACCCGATCGATATGTCGTAAAAGTTTATTGCCGTTTTGAACTGAGACCCTCCTTAAAGTACTGATCGACTTTGAGGGCTGCAGAGTGATGATCATTTGGTACATTGATGAAGAATGTCGATGAATTTCTTGAAAAGAAATTTCCAGTTTGAAAAGAATTTGGGAACATTTGAACTATTTGAAATGCTAGAGCGTTTAGAGGTATTCTAACCAATGATGAGACTTTCAGCAGGTTTATGCTTTGAACGAATGCCTGTATTATGTATTATAGTAGCAGCCTAGCAGCAATGCCTGGATAAGGTGATCCGTGGGTATAAATAATATTATAAATAGTACTAGGCCTGGGTAATAGGCCTAGTCTAGTTAGCTCTAGTAGTAGTAGCAGGCCCGTAGCCAGGGGGGGTTTTTATGGTTCGGGCGAACCCCCCTTTTCTAGCGAACCCCCTCGAATTTTTGAATGAGTCCCACTCAGACGGAATGTCTGTTTTTAACTTAGGCCCTACCCAGCATTAAAAATCAAAATTTAGCACCTAATTCATTATATGGTCATCCGTTTTTAAGTTGTAGCAATTAATACAAGCCTACATTCATAGAATATCTCAGCTTTGGAAGTTCGGAGATTTAAATTGAACGCAACTCCAGCAAACCATCACTTTACGATGGCTCACATAAGGATGGCAAACATCTATAAAAACGCGGCTGCCGTCTCAACTTTCACTGGCCTTTGGCTGAATGTTTGTAAGAAATGTACCAACCGGTAACAAAACCGGTCGCCGTCTACCTAGGATAAATGGTGCCACCAAACGAAGCTAAAGTTTTGCGACTTAATCAACCAACAATGCAGATAAAGTTTTGCGACTTAATCATCTGATTGTGGATTGTGTGGTTAGTAAATTCCATAACCACACTGTCCATAGTGCACACTAAACTATGTGCTGATGGAGCATTTTTGAGAAATTGAATCTCCTTTTTTCCATCCCAAAAAAAATATTATTAATAAATCAACATGGTCCATCTAAGTCATCATAGCCAGTCACAAAATTAGGTGTATAAGAGACAGCTACAATATAATTTTCGACAGCAGACACATACAACAGAACGGAGTGCGTCAATCGTTAATGTTTAGTGATAAAGAATCATAACGTAGAATAACTGACTTTATTCGTCGGCTGTTGCAAAGAAGAAAACGACAGATAGTTCATTTAAAAAATAAACAAATAAAAAAAAACCTAGATTAACATTGTATAAATTGTATTTTTAAAGATTCATATATGATTCATATTTCATTTGGTAGACAATAAATATTCAGTAAGATATACTAAAAACGATTATTAATTCTTAAATGTGCATCAAATCTCAGCTATTATTAATCAGTATGTACTATGTTAAAGTCTTAAAATAATAATTTCTAATAGGCCTAGTATATAACAAATAATTGTAATTAAAGTTTAGGTTCCCATGATGTTAGATGACGCATTGAATATGATGCTATATTCTTGGCTCTGACTTCATTTAACGATGGCCCTGGCCCTGTCAGTAATGACAATATATGTAGATTTGTAGAATATATGTAGTAAAATAGTAGGTTTACTATTATTTTCAGTGCTTTCAGAGAAGAGTAGTAGAACAAGAAGTATAGGAAGAGGAAGAGGAGGAAGAAGAATAGCCTTTTTGTTTTATAATATTAAATATGTTCAGTATATTCATATTGACTATGCGATGAGGGTTTTTTTTTTCTTTTTTCGGTGTGATTTAAACATGCCAATTCTAAGAAAATATTTTCTAATTATATTATATTACCACCTTTTTATTACATAGATCTTTTTCAAAACATAACTGCTTTTATAACATTATATAGACCCATTAAACAAAAACAAAAAAACTGCTCCCGCTTCGGGGGCTTCGCCCCCGACCCTACCATGGCCCTTAGGCAGGCCCCAGGATCCCACGCCCAGAGAACCCCCCCTTGAAATGACCTGGCTACGGGCCTGAGTAGGTCTAGGCATAGGAGGATAGGAAAAGGAGGATAGGCCTAACCAATGATGAGACTTCCAGCAGGTTTATGCTTTGAACGAATGCCTGTATTATGTATTATAGTAGCGGCCTAGCGGCAATGCCTGGATAAGGTGATCCGTGGGTATAAATAATATTATAAATAGTACTAGGCCTGGGTAATAGGCCTAGTCTAGTTAGCTCTAGTAGTAGTAGGTCTAGGCATAGGAGGATAGGAAAAGGAGGATAGGCCTTTTCCACGAATTATCGGTATACATTTTGAAGTGATGACTAACATTGCGAATCAGCGGTGCGTAACCAACAGAAATAAGATAAGCTTTTGGGCTGATTTTCTGACATCATGTTATTTAAAATATTATAACTCCATAACAGGGCGTTGTATCCAAAATGTTTTTCCAGCAAAATGTTCTTAAAAGACTAGTCTACACCACTATATGATTAAAAAAAATATTGAAAAATGTTTGTGACCTTTGAAATCAAGATGGAAAAGCCTGTCTAAGTAGTGTCTTAAAATAGACACATTACAGTGCAGTAGCATAGTACAGTACTTTCGTGTTACTGTTCCAGGTACCGATGATATTCAGATTTCTCTTACTATAAAGTACAAGTTATGTTTTATAAAGAAGTATAGTATAGTAAATCATGTTTTTAACACAGGATATTCTCATGCTAACTAAAACAATGCTATAGTCCAGAGTATTACTAGTACTACTGCAAATTAAATTTTTGTATAGACTTAATTTATGTTTATTGTTTTTTATGCAAGTTAGGATTGTTATTATGTTATTGTCAGTTTCTTTTTATGTACCTATCATGCTCACTTGTGTTTTTTTTTCCTATTTGCAGCAGACTTAAATTTATGAAAGGGAAAATAATGAAATATTGGATTCAACTGTGCGTGAACTCTTGAGTGTTCCCCAGCACTGACAGAATACCGCAAACTCGCCAAAATAACATTAGTATTTGTTAAATGTGTATTTGATGACATTTCGTGTATGTTGGACTAATTTTTTTTGTTCACGGTAATCATTGAACATATAGCTTGCTATCGGTCAATCATGTCCTAAATGTATAGTTCTGGGAATCGTTAACAAATAATTATTTAACATTATTTTGTAGTTAATTCCAGTAAACAATGTAATCACAAATAACTTAAAGCTGTTTACTTGAAATCAAGTTTATCTACTTTCACTCAATAGACTTTTTAATATATAGCACTTTCTACACTATTGTTTTCTGAAGTTTCATTTCCTTCAAAATTTTGTTTAAGATGTATGATTTTTTTTTTTGTGTGTGTTTAATTAGAAAATTTTAATTTCATGTTGAGTATCTGGGTTGCCCTCCATCGACAATAATTATTAGGAAAAAGTTAACTATAAGTATGAAATATCCTAGTGAAATTTTAATAACTTTCTAATACATGCAGGGGTGTATCGAGGATTTTTTCTGGGTGGGTCGTGATAATAATTTTTTGGAACTTTCACAATGAAATAACAGCAAGATGTGATTAAAATATCAATACAATTTGCTTGAAGCAGATTGCAGGCTCAGTTTTAAAATTTATGGAATTGAGATAGATTACAGTATGTCGCGCAATTGGCAAAGTATTTGGACTCATTGCTGGTACCTCATCAATGATTTTTTTATTTATGTCATTGTGAAAAGCCCCTAGAAAAAAATGTCTGGAAAAAATGTGAACCTTTGAAAATTTTTGGGGGGTCGTACGACCTTCCCAACCCCCCTTGCATACACCCATGACATGAAAATATTGCAAGAAGTGATTTAATCTCTGTCAATTTAATGGGTGCTACAAACCACCACTACAGTATTTTGTTTTTCTAATTACATCATATGCTATATATTGGGTAATTCCATGGTAACTGATGTTACATTTCATCCTTTATTGTATTCACTTTATATTAAAACCATAGAAAAATGTTACAATTGATGGTGCTAACCACAAAAACCAATAATTTTTAAAAATATCGAAAAAAAAAATATGTCGAAGAAACATACAAAACATGACTAGTATGCCATGAAATACTGTATTAGTATACTAGAAGTACAGGTTTAATTATTACAAATTTGTTAAATTGTTTGTAAAATAGTATTGATACTGGTGACTTATGTTTTTTTTTTGTAGTTGAATTAACCATAATGATTATGCTATTTTGTGTTTGTCACAATACATTGAATTAATTCAGGTTAAATAATAACCTCCTAATTAGTTGTATACATAAAAATTATATTGTGTGTGTGTGTAATTTAATCAAACAATCGTGAGTACAGAGTGCTACAAACAACCAACTACTGTACGATATTTTTTATGTGCTATTTTGCATTTGTCTCAATATAATTATTGGGATTAGTTAAATAATAATCTCCTAGAGTCCTAATGAACTAATAATAACCTCCTAAATTGTATACATACAATTATATTTAATGATTGTGATTAAAATCAACCTATTACGGGTACTCTGTGCTACAACCAACCAATGATAGTGTTATTTTTTGTTTGTCGGAATATATTGAGATCATGAAAAGCCTGAGGGGAATATATAC
>NW_022719084.1:51739-91469 GCF_011630105.1 Anneissia japonica
ACGATGCGACCTATGTATATCAGAGAAGCTTGCCATCATCAACGCGGGAAGGACGGGACTCCTAAACAGAAGATCAGAACTTGTATCGAAATGCCGCCACGAAAACAAGCACTACCTCCGAACAGCAACTCCGACGTCCGCAATAACCTAACTTCATACTACGTCCGCACACGCAAGTCACATCACCCCACAACGTTCACCTTTCATCAGTTGCCTGACGATCGCAATAGCGTGAAACTCCGAGTAGCAACATTCTGTTCCAGCGACCTCCAGTTCTATATATATATATATATATATATAGGCTATATGTTTGTAGAACTGATTTTTTTAAGACACAAAAAAAGTTTTTAAGAGTTAGAGGCTTTGGAATATTTTAATATAAGGAGGCATAACCACCCTATATTCTACCTTTCCACCAGTACAGGTACACTTTGCTTCAAGTTAAATAATAATCTCATAATGAATTTTTAATAATGTCCTAATTTCATATCCCAAATATTGGCATTTGGCTTTAAAGTTAAATAATGGTATCCTAATGAAATTTATTTTAATAATCTTCTAATTAGCTGTATACACATAAGAAATGTTTTTTAGTGATTGTAATTTAATCTGCCAAGTACAAATACTTAATGCTACAAAAAACCCAATACAATAATATTGTAATTATGTGTATACAATTTAATTATTTAATAGTGCAGCAAGAATGCCTTTTTAGCTGTATATACATAAAAAAAAATGTTTTTTAGTGATTGTAATTTAATCAGCCAAATAATGTGAAGGCACTTGGCTTTAAAGTTAAATAATAATATCACAATGATTTTTTAATAATGTCCTAATTAGCTGCATATACACAAAAAATGTTTTTAGTGATTGTAATTTCATCAGCCAATAGGCACTTGACTTTAAAGTTAAATTATGATATCCCAATGAAATTTTAACAATCTCCTAATTACTGTAGCTGTATATACATAAAAATGTTTTTTAGTGATTGTAATTTAATCAGCAAAATACTGTATAGGCACTTGGCTTTAAAGTTAAATAATAATAATATCACAATGATTTT
This sequence comes from Anneissia japonica, assembly GCF_011630105.1. Lineage (NCBI taxonomy): Eukaryota > Metazoa > Echinodermata > Crinoidea > Comatulida > Comatulidae > Anneissia > Anneissia japonica. The sequence continues at coordinate 52,803 of NW_022719084.1, forward strand.
TTAATAATGTCCTAATTAGCTGTATATACATAAGATATTTTTAGTGATTGTAATTTCGTAGGCCAAATATTGGCATTTGGCTTTAAAGTTAAATAATGATATACTAATGAAATTTTAATAATCTTCTAATTAGCTGTACACACATAAAAAATGTTTTTTAGTGATTGTAATTTAATCTGCCAAGTACAGGTGCTTAATGCTACAAACAACCCAGTGCAATAATATTGTAATTATGTGTATACATTTTAATTATTTAATAGTGCAGCAAGAATGCCTTATTTTTATTTATTATTTTTTTACATTATGTTGGTTTCCAGCATATCATATGTATTCATTCCAGCATTTTTATTCATGGCAATGTGTTGTATATTTTAGTAATCAGTTACAGTATATGTAAATAGTTTATTGTGTAAATCATATTTAAATAATAATAGAAATTTAGAACCTGAAACCTGTTGCTTTGTTTGTACAGGTATACGGACATAAACCACCCAGGACATAAACCACCCAGGACATAAACCACCCAATTGGAATATACCATTGTTAAAGTGGGTGGGCAACAGGGTGAACAATGTTGGGTGGTCTTGCTTTTATCTAGCTTTACAATAGGACTTAATTTGCTACTGTCTCTTATACACATCTAGATGTGTATAAGAGACAGTCCCAGAACTATACATTTAGGACATGATTGACTGATAGCAAGCTATATGTTAAATGATTACTGTGAACAAAAAAAAGTTTTTAGTCCAACATACACGAAATGTCATCAAATACACATTTAACAAATACTAATGTTATTTTGGCGAGTTTGCGGTATTCTGTCAGTGCTGGGGAACACTCAAGAGTTCACGCACAGTTGAATCCATCTTTTCATTTTCCCTTTCATAAATTAATGATTACTAACCAACATGCATGTTGTCAGAAGAAATGAATGAATTAAAGGCGTATAATAGGAGTGTACAATAGCAAATTAAGTCCTATTGTAAAGCTAGATAAAAGCAAGACCACCCAACATTGTTTACCCTGTTGCCCACCCACTTTAACAATGGTATATTCCAATTGGGTGGTTTATGTCCTGGGTGGTTTATGTCCTACATTCGTTTGTACATGGCGTCTCTAAACAATAAGTTCCAGAAAGGCTGCATGGATTGCAGTATGTGTTTCTTTAATGTTTGTTTACATGTTTTTGGAGAAGCTTTTTTAACTACCAAAAATATTTTTAATCATAATTTCCAATTGCTTAAATTGCATGTATTACATCAACTGTATTGAGGAAATTTTTTTTTTTTAAACCAATCAAAGCCCTAAGTATTATCACCATTTTCATGGGTTAACTACCCTTTAAATTTATTGATATATTAATAGTGTGATCTTCCACATTTTGACCATTAAAATTTGTACAGTACCGAAAACAAACTTTTTAACGTCTAAATTAAGTAATTTGTAGGCAAAGACCTGGTTGAATTATGCGACTCTTTGGATAGATAGCTAACCATCATAGGTTTTTAGAGTTAAGCATAACACATTACACATGCGCTACATAGCGAGACAAGCTAGCGCAGCAGAATAGCGAAATGATGGAATTTTTAATCACCTTCTAAACTTTTTTTTTTGCACAAATTCTGCATGCATACAGCATGGATTTAAATTTACTCCTCGATGTTCATTTTTTTAATTGGACATGCTTACTACAAAAGTGGTGGCACTGCTTGGAAGGAAGGGGGTGGGGGGTACGGAGCTACATCCTCAACCCCCTCCCCCCTTAATGGGAGAAAAACCACAAGGGAGACAAAACAAATTATATTAATAGATTCTAAAATCGATAAAATAAGCCTTTGAAACCCCTAAATTAATTGTAATATTTTTGGAGGGGAAGAGCTGTTTCCCCTGGACCACTTTAGTGACGACTGACCACACCCACGTTCTGCTCGTTGGGGACATTACACCCCCCCTCCATCGGGGAAATACTGGTTTCCGTTTTCGTATGCAGGTTTTTGTTTTCAAATATAAAATCTACCACCTTCTTCTTTTATATATAATTTGACATACAAAAGAAACAATTCAAATTTTCACAAAATTTATTTCTTTTATTTATTTCAGGACAAAAACAAAAACAGACATTACAAAATAAGCAAGACTAGGCTTCAATAGCTAGCTGCCAGCAATTTAAAGCTAAAAATAATGAAACAAAAAAATCCATAGTCAGCTAGCTGCCAGGGCTTCTCTCTTCAGAGATTATGCTCAACAGATAAATCCCCATTGGAAACATGTCATGCGCAGATACCAAAAGCTCCACGGAATTCTCTCCGCAAAAGTTGATTATAAAGATGTGGGTTAGGAAAAAAGTCCTGAGAAGGTCCATGAAACCATTCATACGTTAACTCAGACATATAAAGATGTGGGGTGAATCACTCATGCGGAACTCTGCTATCCAAGTTGTTGGCTCATTGTGTGCACTGTAGCGTGTACCTAAATACAACGGCGGGGTAAAATTAGAAGATGTAACAGCAGTATGTTCCACTAACTTAAATTTCGTACTCGGTAAAATGTGTTATACCGAGCCGATTTTTATCATTCAAAAGTCGTTATGAGGTGCTAGTTAATGTTTAATAATATTTTTGGAAAGAAAATAAGTTCATATGCAGCAGCCAAATATAGTAGAATTGTTTATCAGTGAGATTAATCTGTGAATAAACAATTTTAATTACTTGTGTAAATATAAAGATGTGGGTAACCAGATCATCAACATATTTCCCACGTCTGTAGTCTCCAATCACAGCATCATTTATTATTATAAGAAACAGCACAGGACCAAGTTTCGTCCCCTGAGGAACACCATAAGTGATGTTAGTAAGTGGAGAAATTGAACAATTCAATTTGGTATTCTGTGTGCAGTTGGAGAGGAAACTACAGACGGTGGGAATAATCGATTCTCTAACCCCAATATAAATTAGCTTGTTAACAAGTACAGTCACTATCAAATGCCTTGGTAAAATAATACATTGGACCATAACAAAAGAATGATGGTCATTTTATTCAGATTAGCCTTATGTCTCAGAGCAACATAATTTGCTGTATCGAGCACGTTATTAAAACAATCCATTCGGGTAACATATCAGACGAATCAAATAAAAACTTCTCCAGACAGCATAGGCTACAATTATTACTGGGGAAAGTAAACTTCTGTCTGTCTCTAAATTTTTGTATTGTTTAATAGAGTCTATTATTTAAATGTTGAAATGGTACTTAGAGAACCAGAGGCGGATCTGGAGAAAAATCTGAAAATTAAATTGAAAATTAGTTTGATTTGGAGTAGGCTTACGTAACTTGCTCTCTTTATGAATTTTCTTTTCTTATATCTTTTTTCTCTATTTTTCGGTTGTAGGACGAGCCCTCTTGTTCTCTGGATCGGCTCTTGATAACGGTTGATTGAATAAATGTTTTATAATCAGGCCTAGAAATTTACTTTTTTAGCCACTAGCAACCTATTGCTAAAATTTTCTAGTCGTCAAAAATGTAACTAGCAAAATGATTTGCTCAACTAGTAAAATATATTGATACCAACCTAACATATTATTTTTGGAAAATAAATTATATGAAAATAACTAATGATTATGATGTAGTTTATTGAAATTTGTGTGTTAAATGTTGTAATTTAATATTTTCAGTTATGGTGAGTGTAGTACAAAAAATATCACAAAGAAATAGCCAAATGAGTATAATCAATTGATTTCTATACCTTGTACATTTATTCACTGCAGTTTCAGAACATTTTTATTATGAAAAATCATAGATACAAAATAAAAATTGAATAATATATTGTATACAGTACTTAATTTATTTTAAAAATAAATTAAGTATATATTCAATTTTTATTTTGTATCTGATTTTTTTTTTCATATTAAAGATGTACCTCTTATTGGAATTTTTCAAAATAATGTAATATAAAATAAACTTTATTTTATATTAATTTTAGATATCATTTTGAAAAGTTCAAGTCTATGTAACTTTCTTTCATATTTTATTTTACTTAATTTGTTTTACTAGGCTAATTACAAGGTATTTTGTATAGATATTCTAACTAGCAATCATTTTTTTTATTTGCTGGTTTGTGAATGTTTATCTAGAAATTATGACAGACCTACTACTTTATGACAGACCTACCTGCTAGTGTGAATTTTGAGCCCTGTATAATGCTTATTTATATTGCCAAAGCTATGCACGCTAAGGAAATGCACATCTGCAGTAGCGTATCTAGTTTTAGAATAGAGGAGCTGGTAGAAGAATGCAACGGTCACATGGGGGAGTTTCACAACTTCTAGGTAGGGGTTTCAACCCCTCGCTGTGCATTTCGCCTGTGTCCTTGAGCAAGACAAACTACATTGCTTCTCTCCACCCAGTAGTATAAATTGGTACCCACCCACCTGGTGGGGTTGTCTGCGCTGATTACCAGCAGCAACACTTAGCATGTTGACTTGGTGACCAGTGAAAAGAACTTTATAACCGCAAGTATCTAACGTGTTTCAGCCCCAGGCTCTGTGACTCATCATTACTATCTGTATAAACACAGACCCTAATAACAAATAAGGTCAGGCTACGGGCTAGGCATAGAAAATCCACACTGAATGGTGGTTGATTCATTTGAAAAAAATCTAAAATAAAATCTGGGCCACATATAGAAAGAGCACGTGTATACCTGGGCCATCGACCCCTCCCCTTCCCGGACTCATCCTATCTAGTCATATAGAAAGAATAACGGGCATACCTGGGCTATTGACTCCTCCCCTTCCCGGACAGTGGCGGCACTAGGATACATGTTCTGGGGGGTGGGGCTGAACTGTCCGACAGGGGGACTTGGGCTTGTAGGTCCGAGCTGGGGAAAGGGTTTGAGAGTGTGTTCCTCCTCCCAAATGAGATTTTTTTAAGAATAGGAACCTCAGGATGGCCTGAAATGACACTCTCTGATCGTGACAGACATGTGTTTGCTTGGCGTGGGTCTATTTTTATATATTTTTTAGTCCAACTGCCCGATGAACTCTGTCCAATGGAGGGTGGCCTTGAACTGTCCCGTGTGGGGCTGCTTAAGCCCCTGAGCTGTCCCCCGCTGGTGTTGCCACTGTTCCCGGACTCATCCTAGCTAGACCTACACCAGGTCTAGGCATGTACGCTATGGGTTTTCAAAGAGTTGTGCGGAAAAAACCTCTCCTACTCAGATACCACCTTATGTAAAGGTAATGACGTTAGTATGGCCCGAACAAAAAATGATGACAGTGTATGTCCTAGGTATAGACCTAGCTAGGTCTGGTGTTCTAAGCGAACCGAACAAAAAAAGTCCTTTGGTAAAATATCACGAATGATTCATAATCATATCTATAATCTATCTAGTCAAGCTAGACTGGGTTCCAGTCCCTAAACTTTGTCTTAATCAGTAAAAAAGCTGGAAAAATCGATTTTGGGCACCAGTGGCGTTCCACATTACCTATATGCTTGGCGTTTCATAATATAATTTTTCTTGGATTAGGGACTGGGCAAACAGTGAGGATTTCGATTGCAGCCACCACGATTTCGTCGTGGGTGACGTATTTAACAACTTTGATTTCCGATTGGCTAATTACCGCGGCATAAATTAAACATGTTAATTATGCTTCACCTCGGTCCAGCTAATGAAAAGGAGGATTCAGGTCAGCTCAGCTTGTGCACCGTGACGAGTGCTAGGCCCTAATCACAATTCGTCCAACCATGGAGGTAATATTTAGATGCACCTTCACAACAGAAGTGTGCCACATAGGAAAGTGTAATAAATACGGTATTATTATCGATATTGATATATGATACAACCAAACTCATGCTTTCTCGCCGGGTTCAGCACATTCAGGTTTAGACCTAGCCTAGAGAGTGCACAATAGTCAATATTCACTTCGGGTTAGCAGACATCGATTGGAAATAGGCCTACATATTAGATTTAACATACAGTAATGTAATTGTTGTAGTTAATATAACATTAATAATATAAATATTTAGTTTTTCGAAGTGGCTAAGATTTAGGAACCTCAATTTGCTACGTACGAATGGGTCCTTTGCATAAGCTGTATTTTTTACGAGATTTGAACAATGAATAATATATCCATTTTTTGTTTTTGGTAATTAACATTTAATGAGAAGCTAAGTAATAAATTATTGTTTAATGAGAAAGGTTTAATTTATTGTTACATTGTACAGTATGTTGGCCAACAAGGAGGCCTAATTTATTTAATTTCATGACATCCATTTGTTTTGCAATACTTTTATATTTTAATCTTAAATTAATCACGGCACATTTCACCCTTTAGTATCAATTTTTTTTCTTGTATTATTTCTACGTTACAGTGGATAATATGCAACTCCAAATTTACAAACAAAATTTATAGCATTCTGTTGGGCCATAAATAAAACAAATAGACAAAAGGGAGAAAATGTGCAGTTCTTTTAATTCTTCTGATCTCCATAGCTATCAGATTTATTTTTAAATAATTAATCATTCTATTTAATTTGTAAAAATAAAGAGGCTACATTGCAGGTAATGAAAAAACGATTTAGTTGCATGTATTTGGATTAAAATACATTGTAACTGTCATGGTACGAAACTTAAAAAAATGATCCAAACCACAGTGATTTCACATTTCAAAATTTATTTGTTGATCTTTCAGTGTTTTACCATATATATTATTAACTGCTTCAGGAAAAAAATAGTTTTCACTAATTAACAAACAATTGACTATATTAATTACCAGTCAATTTAAGGGTCAATGCAAAAGTATACAGGAAGGATACTGTATTTAACTGTTCATTATCATAAGTATATTTCGGTACAATTAATATCGAAATGCACTGGGTTTGGTCTACAGGAGTTTGAGCTTCTTCATCAGATGCTAAGTGTCTCAAGTTTCATAACTCAACATCGAATCAAGCAAAAGGGCTGTGGTAATACAGGCCCGTAGCCAGCATGCTTCAAGGGGGGGTTCTGGGCGTGGAGTCCAGGGGCCCGCCAAAGGGCCCCGGGTGGGGTCAAGGGGGGCGCTAAGCCCCTGTGGGGGCCGGGGGCGAAGCCCCCGAAGCCAGAGCATTTATACGATTTTAAAAGCATGTACATGTCATTTAAATGCATGTTCATGTATATTTAAATACTTCTTACACCGCATGTCCTCGATCCCAGAGAAATGAAAAATGTCGAGCGCCCAAACTTTTGTGATGACGTCGTGCCAAAGTAAATAAACTACGGAGCACGCGATTGGTCAAATAGCCTAGGCAACAAACCTCTCATTCATATTCATTTTGAAGTCTTGCTGGTTACGTCATTCAGCTGGTTGCAGCTTTGTTTTGATTTCTACGATCGGACTACGATCGATAGCGACAAATAAACAGTGCCAAAAATGCTCCCATTTTGTAATAAATTGCACTATCTTGGAAACGGGGGATCGTTTTCTGGCTAAGGGGGTTCGCTGGCAAAAGGGGGGTTCGCTGAAAAAGGGGGGTTCGCCCGAACCCCTAAAAACCCCCCTGGCTACGGGCCTGTAATAATATCCTCTGTTAATTGACAGAAGTCAGTGGGAATCATCCGGCTAGACTATTTACAGAATATCCATTCCTGCAAAACAATTAAATAAACAGATTTAAACAACAATATCAATTTTAATCACAACATTATCAACAATTTCTGCAAAATCAGTACTGTATATGATAAAACTGTATGAGATAAACCTGTAAAATAAAAACAATAGGTATTTTATAATTACAAATTATATGTATATATTTTGAATTATGAATAGTTGTCCAACTATGTCCTAGCCAAATTTTCATACAGGCATGACTACTTTCCATAACCATGACATATTTAACATAGACCCTATCATTATTTTATGAATAAAAAAAGTTATATATTACAGTATTGATAAATTATTTAATGTCATAGAGATCCCTGTAAAGTGTCAACAAATTTAATTCTGTCTCATAGTGAATATATTATTAATAGCAATAGGTTAGCCAATAGGCTATGGTTAAAATTAGTGTACCTCCTCTAGAAAGAAATAAGGCTGTGACTTTTTGTGAATATCTGGGAAAATATAAATTCAATCAACTGATTGAAAACAGAAGAATAATTACAATTACTTAACAAGCAGTTACAATAACAAATGCATTCACAATCACTCACAACAGAGCCAGACAGAAGGAGTGATAGGGGTTGTTTATTTGATTTTTTTAAGGTGAATTTTTAAAATTACTAAAAAAAAATGATATCCGGTATTTTCCTAAATTTATTTGCTTTAAACAAACTATAGCCCGCCTAAAAATTAGTTTTATGGCTTACATTTTATCTTACTGTGTTTTACTATATTATTTTAACAATAAATGAAAGATAAACATAGAATTCTAAGTATTTTCAAGACTGACGTACCTTTACATTAGTTCCGGCCTCGTTGGTACCATCATCTTATCTAGAGACGAGTCATAGGCCAGGATCGTCCCATCCACTACACCAGCAGTAGGTGGTTAGTTCATGTTTCACCTACCGCGCTAATCAAATTTCTCTTTGCTCTTGGGAATACAGGCGGTCTGCTCTTCTTTTTGGTGACATTCACTTGTTTTTAAAAATACTGTACCCTCGACCACTCCCGTAGCTAATCCAGGTATCCTTTGTCTTCAAATTTGTATAGCAGTTGTGACAGCATGACAGCTTTTCCGTCCACCTAGTGGTGGACTGTTATGTTCTACTGTAGTCTTTATAATACTGATCCTCGCTTGAACCTGAGACGGTTCACAAAACAACTACTTTCTAGACTGCAGCTTTCGATATTGTGCGCAGAACAAAAATTTCTCTAAAATACACCTTTTTTTGCGTTTCGGTTGGTGTTAAATTTCTTTTTCTCCATTAATAATACCACGATATTCCACACACCTGCGCGTAGCCATATCCCAACTTCCTGACTCCTCTTTACATTCGTGGCACCAAAATGAGAACCGTTTGATTGGTTGACCTTCCGTCATAACATTCCCTAAAAATTACGTCATGCTTGTCACGGCCAGCGGTCTGCAATCGATTTGACTCACTCTTTTACAAGTCTCTAATTCGCATTAAAAAAAGTTTCTCGACATAATCTGACACTGGTGGCGCTTTCCGAAATGTGCTAATACTACGAAAATCCAATAAATAGAGACTTGTGGCAAGTCTATATTCAAGCCTACAATACTCAAAGCGCTAAAAGATAAACAATTTCAAAATTCAAAATAGCAAGAGTGGGTGTCTCTCACACTAGAAGGTAAGCTGTTCCAGATTTTTGGTGCTGTCAAACAATCTTTCGCCATACGTTTTTAATTGGCATGCTGGAACATGCAAAAGAGTTAGATCAGCTGAATATCTAAGGTATTTGCAGGCTGACTATAAATGTACCACTTCAACGTATCAAATCAATCACCTGTTTTATTTGTGACAAAGACAATCCAAACCAGTCACTGGTTGCAAAAATCGATTTTTAGTTATTAATACAGGGTTAAACAGTAAAATGAGAGCTACTGTATAAAATGCTCAAACATATGGCTTATGTTAGTGAAACAATAGAGGGATTTAGCAATGATTGTTTACAGGCAGCAGGGGTGGTGCCGGCAGGCGGGAGGGGGCAGAGCCGTAGATAGAGAGAGTTTGGCCAACTTGGCGCATGGGCGCCATGTTGTCACCAAATAGCATGCGCGCGTATAGCTTTATAACATTTTATAAAACACTGATGCTGCATAAACTTTCTTTCATTATTCTGTTCATGAGGACAATTCAATTATGGGATTTTAACATATCATTGTAAATATCATATATAATCATTTTTACCTAACTTTGGAATTAATTAATCAGTGACGTGCTGTATTATTTCGAGAAGATAAAGTGAGGACGATTCTTTATTTTTTTTTTCGTTACGATTATCTTTTTGTTTTGAAAGTCTATCATCTAAGCCTAGGCCTATACCTAGTTGCTAGCAGCCTCCTCTATACTATAGCATGAGGCTCCTAAGAGTCAACACTGCAGAGGAGAAAGGTTGGTTGTGCAGACAGAGTAGGTTTGTGAATCGTCGGCGATAATATGTTAATTTTGCCTGTAAATGAACGATAAAAATATTAACATGAAAGATTTATAATTGTATCTAGGCCTTTAGGCCTTTACTTCGTAAACTTTAATTTATGAAATAATGATGCTGGTCATCTTCAAACCAACAAATAGCCTAGGCCTATTTGTAAATTGCATTCTAAACAATAAATCAAAGTTGAAGAATTATTGCATTGAGAGAAATTTTTGTACAACATATGCCTAATCATTCATAATCAAGAAGCTAGGCCTTGTAAGTAAAATAGCAGCATTCTCCACAATTCTGTTTATAATATTAGTGAGTTATAATATTATCATTATTACTGTATTATTATTATTATTTATTATTATTATTATTATTATTATTATTTATTACTATTCATTGAAATTTTGATTTGTAATTTGTAAAACATTTAAACGTTTTGATTTAAAATATGTATTAAAACAATCAATATATTATAATACAATTAGGGCCTAGGCCTATATCTTTAAAATATATTTTTATCTTTAAAATCTTTAGTTGCACAAATTGATTTGTAAAGCACAATTGGGCATGTTTGCATAGCACAGGACTCCTTGGACAAGTTTTCGCTTTTATTGGAGGATTCAATTTTTATTTTTAATTATAATTTAAGCTACCTTTGACTGATTCTTCATGTAGCTTTCTGGAAATTATAATTTAACAGCAAAGTGCAACATTGCATCTTTTTATAAATTATTGCTGCTTGAAAATCCTTCCTATTTTTTTTTTATTTTTTTATTATCATCGTAATTAAGCCGATTTACTACGTGGATAGCGAGATTTTTCGATCGCCATGCAAAGTTAAAATAAAATCCCAAATCCTCCTCCTTTTTGGAATTTAAAGCCCCATTCCCGGTAAAATTTCACTTAAAACTGACTTTTTTTAGAAAATATGCATTTTCGCATTACTTCAATTATTATAAATCATGGACAAATATTGGCATGAATTTTAGTTTTACGCAAAAGAATAAAAAAAATGAGAAATACAGACTATTTCTCATAAAATATTACCATTATCATATTACCGTTTTTATGTGTGATAACAGAACCTAAATCGAGGTAAGGCTAGGCCTAGCCTAGCAGTTTTGGATAGGCTAATGTTTTGTGCGCCTACGATATTTCTTCTCCCGACCTATCGCAAAATCAAACATGAAAAATTCATCCGCATTTATTTTTTGTGTGGAACACAAAAAATCAAATTTCAGTCTTATTTTACATTTTTTTCATTCTTAGGAATGTCTAAATTCAGTTAAACTAGCAATTCCGTATTATATTTATAAATCTTTATAACATTATACAACAATTAGATTTTTCTCAAAAACTGAAATTTTGCCGGGAATGGGGCTTTAAGGAAATTATAACATTTTTGTTTCTTTGTTGGATCGATTGCAGTAACCCCAAACCCAACATAACGGTATTTCACATTATAATTATAGCATTAATCATCTATAATAACTGCTAACTTCCTACCCTACTGCGTTGTTTTGGTGACAACATGGCCGGTGTAAGTCATGTGATTGAAACCAAGTTGACCAAACTCTCTCTATCTACGGCTCTGGGAGGGGGCCCACAGCCCACCCCGTCGGGGGAAAAAGCACAATTCGTCGGGGAGAAAAAAAAATTATATGTATTTTTCACATATTAGTAGACTCTAAAATCGATTAAATAAGCTTTTGGACCACTTTCGAAACCTTTTAATCGAAGCTCGACAACGCCCACATTGCTTTCGTCGGGGAAATCTGATCCCTCTCCCCACTGTTAACGTGAGAAGTAAATGGCTAGGAAAGGCAAAATAGGGTTTATTCGCTAATAAATATATCTATGTATCCTACAAGTCAAAGTATCGTAGCAGTTTATTGTGTCTGCTTCTACCTATATATATATATATATATATATATAGTTGTATCTGATGTAGTAGGTTCCACGTATGTCTCATACGAATATATAAATAAAAGTAAATACGAAAATGAAGCGATAGCATACGTTTTTTATATCAGATTTATATCTATTTTTATTATTTCCATTATACACCAATTTTATATAGACCCTTTGTCTCATTTTAATTACTGTTCTCTCAGATTCTCAGTATTACAGTTGACTTCCTTATTATTGTCTCTTATACACATCTAGATGTGTATAAGAGACAGCTGGCTTTTTCAACCCTCACTCACTCGCCACTGAGGAAGGACTAGTGTTGTCCGAAAGCTCTGGTTCTATTTCTGGCTGTTTACTTAAGTTTACTTTTTAGCTGTTGCTTATCATTTTTGTATCTCTACTGAGATCCAGCCATTGTTTCCCACAGCATTGTTGTTTTCCAGTATTTTGCCTTTTAATCTATATATTTCGTACACACTATTATTGTCCAGCAGTAGGCCTATAGTACCCATGAGTGCCAATATATGCCTTATAGAAAGACCTAGCCTAATTATTATTAATTTTAGATATGTCTGTGGGTGTTTAACCTTATACCAAGGTTTACTAGGCTTGTAATTGTTAGAATTACATAATACCTACAGTACTCGAGCCTTTGGATATTGCATATGAACTTGGACTCCAGATTTTTGCCACGTCAAGGCAGTGTTATGTTATGTTGAATTTATAGTGCCACCAATCGTCACTATTGCCGGCCAAAATTGGTCCCCCGGACCAATTTTGGCCCCGACCAATGTTACCATTACAGGACTATACAACGAGTCGTGGAAATGCATTCCTAACATAATCTGGTTATTTTTAGCTTTTTAGTGCAAACGCAGATCGAAACACGGAGGTGACAAACATATTCAACTCTGTTGTCTACGCTCAGATCATCCGTATCAATCCCATCAGTTGGCACAACTATATCAGTTTACGATTTGAACTGCTTGGCCTAGGTAAATTTCTGAAAATAAATTTATTTTATGTATTCGTTTGTTAAGTAAGATAATGTAAGAATACATAGTACATTTACAACCACGTCGCCTTTATCAAGTCTGACAAGATCCATCCTATCAAAATACCGTTACCATTAACCATCACCATCACTATTGTATCTCAATTTACCATCATAATAATTATAATCAATTACGCTATAAAACCCTTCTTTCAAACATTCTCGATCCATCTGCTTCTTTTAATAACTATAGCACCATCCTCTGTAGATTCAATATCCTTTTGAATCCTGGCAGACAATCTTCATCATTCATTTTCTTTCAGATATTGTCCAGAAATCATATCACCCAATAACGATCGTCTACCCAACTTCGGTCATGATTTACTTGATTGTCATTCTCGTCATTCTTTTCTTCCTTTCCCTGCTCGTAACCCCGTCTTAATTCATCTTCGTCGCCATATGCTCTTTGTCTCGCTTACAACCTGGTCCTTGATCCTGCTAACATCACACCTTCAGACAATAAGGCAGCTCTTAATTTTTAAGTTTACTTAATTTTAATATCAAGAAGGTGGCATTTTCTAATTTAATTTTTTATTACTATTATAATTATTGTTCGCCCCTTCCACCACCACATAAAAAAAATTCATAACAATGGAAAAGCAACAGCTGCCATATTTTTAGATTAAAAGAAAGCATTCGATACAGTAAATCATACGAAATCAGTGGTAATGTTCTAAAATGGTTTACTTCATATTTAAGTTGTAGATCCCAAGTTGTTTGTATAAATTCTATTCTCTCAGACTAAAAACATTAATATTGGAATACCCCAGGGTTCCATTTTAGGACCTTTATTGTTTATTATTTATGTAACTTCTCTTCCTAATGTTGTTTCTTGTAAATGTGTTATGTATGCCGATGATACCACTCTTTTATGTAGCTCCTCTCCTTTATGTAACAAAATATGTAAATGGTTAAAGTTTAACCAACTATTAACTCTCAATGTTAATAAAACTAAATTTATGATTTTTTGTACTACTCACATTCTTAATCATTTTAAAGATATTTCCCTTGTCCATAATGGGGATTGCATAGAAAGAGTGGAATCATTTAAATATTTGGGTGTAATTTTTAATCCTCAATTGACATGGAAGGATCATATACTGTAAGTCATATTGCATCAAAAGTATCAAAACGAATTGGTGTCATACGTCGCATCAAATATTATTTGCCTTACCAAACACTAACTATGATTGCAAATGCCCTTGTGATGCCAGTTTTTGGTTACTGTAGTTGCATTTGGTCAAATTGCAATATACAGTATTTAAATACTCTGCAAATTTTACTAAATAGACTAGGTAGAGTTGTACTTTCTGTTAATATAATGACTCCTATAAATGAAATAATGAACACACTTAAATGGAGTAAACTCAATGATAGATGGAGAAATCAGTTACTCGTAATTATCGTAATCGTAAGTGTCTACAAGGGTATGCACCATCATATCTTTCGTCTATGCTTGTCTTTAATGAAAATATTCACCCGAAATGCACCCGTAGCCAAAGTAGCAAGCAAAACTTTAATTGTACCAAACTGGAATAACAATCATGGTAAAATAACCTTGTTGATTTTGTCTTTTAATTCTAATGATTTTTTATTTTGATTATGTTAATTTTAATTAAATTTTTATTCCCAAAATTGTTAAAAATAACTGGACCATTTGGGAGACCAGTACTTTTGTATTGAAAATGTATCCAGTCAAAAGAAAGACTAAATAAAAAAATAAAAATATCAACATCTTCACCACCAACACAGCCACTGTCATTATTATTGTCATTCTTAATCAAATTTAATTCAATACTAATATAGAGCCTTGTTTATTGTATTGTATAATTCAATCTCTGTTTACTTTGATTGTAATAAAAATATTTCAAAATGAATTGAATTTGAATTGCTTGTTGATTCATTTTCAGTGCCTTTGGATATAACACTGTACTCTTCAGCACCACTGACATCGAATACTAAAAATGGCTTTCGTGGATATGCTATAAACAACTGCAAAACAACAGATTTAACAATCGGGATATTATACAAGGATATGGATGGCAAAAATAATGTAACCTGGGATGATACTGGCCATTCTGGTGACATCGATGACACAACAATTGAGGAATTAAAAAACATGCCAGATAATAAAATATTTGACAGTGGAAGCCAAGTAGCATACAGAGTATATAGTGACTTTGTATATCTCGGTGTTAAAAATTTACCAAACTCTAAGATTGACGGTGTGTTTTCATTTGAAGCAACAGAATCTGCTATAATCTCCAGGTCCGCAATTGTTCTGACGTCATCAATGGGTGAGTACCAGCAGTATTTATTTTTCCTCAAAATCCATCCATTTATTTTAAGTTGGTGGAAATTAACAATTAATCTGGTCAGCTATCCTGAATTGTTTTCGACTTGCTTTATTGAATATTGAAACTTTTCACGGAAACTATAAAAGTTAGAAATGGAAATTTTATTTTGGTAATGGTCGATTCACCAAACCTAATGGATTTAAATAGGGTGACTATATGTGGAATATAACAATAATGGCCTTAATCTTAAGATGAATTTTTATTTTTTTGAGTAAAATATTTTGATGTAGCACTGTTTTGTGGAAGAACCTTGGTTTAAACATATATATATATATATACTGTCTCTTATACACATCTAGATGTGTATAAGAGACAGTTTTATTGACTCTTCTTTATTAAAGTTTTGTAAACACGTTGATTTATGGTGGCTATGAGTAAGAGTACTTGGTTTCATTTGGAGACATTGCAGGCACGTAAATGATAGTAAAGTTTTAGTTATATAGGCTATAAGTTTTGATGTTTTTCATTCAGTTTCTTCCATACAATCCATTAGATTAGAACATATTCAAAATAAATTGTATAAATTATTATTTCTTATTGAAAGACGCAATTTATTTGATTTAATTTTTTTATAAATTTCAAGGGAACGAAGAAAACATCAGGTTGTGCATTTTCAGAATTTTTCTTTCCTAATATGCTAAAAATTGGCGCAATTATGCATAACCTTAGTCAGAAATGCCCGGCCTCAGTAACCGTTTTTGCAGGATTTGGTTATTTGGGAAACCTGCTGTCGTTAGGATGTAGATGGGGCCATTAAAGTCCAATTAAAATGATGCTTTTTAAGTTGCTGGTTATTGAAGTACTACATATGTTTAACAAATGAGTGGTAATAAAATATTTAATTTTTGGTTTATAAATATTAAAAATGATGGTTTAAAATATTAGTATAAGTCCCGCCCACTTGAGATGTTAGTAATACAAACATTGTATAGCGCGACATATGAAAGAGGTTAGGTTGGGAAGTACTGGTCTAAAGAAGGAAGCAAAGAAATGGAGCAGCTTTATCAATTTGAGCCACGCGCAAAAAAAAAAAAGGGGGCCCCCCCCCCCCCCCCCCCCCTTTTGAGAGGTAATAAAAAGAAAAAAAAAAAAGAGAAAAAAAGCGATAGCCCATAACGCCTCAAATGTTATTTTCGGGTGTCTAAAACACAGAAATTTCATGGGGGCATGCCCCCAGACCTCCTATTTCACCTTTTTGGACATCTCTGGATCCGCCCCTGTAATATACATTGTTTATGTCTAAATTAGCTTACAGTCTGTATATTAAAGCTTATTTTTGCAAAATTTTTACAATACAACATTACGTACGAGGCTGAAATTTTATTGTACACAGCCTAAGCCTCACCTTCGATGATAGTAAACAAAACCGATTCGGCGATCATCATCACGTCACATTGAAAATTGCCTGGTTGTTTTTCATGTTATTGACTACAATAAAAAGCTAAATTTATTATTTTGATTGTTATTATGTTGATATACAAACTGTGTGATACTCACTATTAATACAGACTTCGAAATTGGTACGAAAGGACCATGGAAAAAATTGCCGACGTAAATTTGACATTCGTCAGCAGTTTTTGTGGCTACTGAAAGTAGCTACTATGTCATCGAATGGTTTACCGATGTAAGTGACTGTAAATCTCGGTACCAGTCGACACCTTTGATCACGAGCCGACTACCAATCAATGCTCATAATTAATCTTGCGAATATTTCCGATAAAATGCGGGAGGTTATGAATGCAGGAGGTTACGAATGTTACAAAAATTACTCGACACTCAGTGGATCCTTTTAGTTTTATGTTATGTTAGGTACCTGCCTCCATGTTTGTTTTTTATATGTGATGACAAACAAAAGTAAGTTGTTTGTAGGTAGACCGTGTTTGATTTCACTAAATTTGACAATTTTAGGCCTAGTGAGCTACTGATTTCCATTTGTTACTATTATAGTATTAATATTAATTATTGTTATTGTTACGCTAATGAAAACTAAATTTGACATTTCATTTCAAGTCTTCCCGTCAGTTTCTGTTTTATAGCTAGGCCTGGTATGTTGATTTATCGTTGGCCCGCCGGTGGAGCGACAGTTTTACTCGTGCGTCGTCGACTCAGGCGGCCCTTGCTAGAACTAGGCCTAGTTTACCATACATAACGGACTAGTATAGCAGTCTGGCTTGATTATAAACTAATACTTTAGGCCAGGATGTGATTTATACAGAATCTCAGAATATTCAGCACTTCAAGGATGGCATTCCAAGTAGAGGAGAGCCTATTCATGAGAGGACTAGGCCTAGCCTACTTAGGCTAGGTAGCCCTATATTACTACTACTACTACTATATTATAGTGCTAGTTCTACGAGGGAGTTATTGGTTCTACTATGGTCATTTCACCATCCATGTTTATACATATAAGTTAAAAAAAAAACATGTTGTAGCTAGGTAAATAGTAGGAATATTGCTAATGAAACTATTAGGGCTGCCTAGGCTAGGTAGGTAAACATATCTGGCTAAACGACCTATCTATAGTGTATAGGCATAGTTAGGCTTAGGCCTATGCCGTACTACTACTACATTTTACAGTTCAGTTAATAAAATGTCTAGCAAGTGGGGACCCTTAAATCGGGCTGCTGTGATAGTTACCTATGATCAGGTCTAGTGTAATAAATAAGCATTTTTCATAGTCGTTATACATGTTAAAATTTATTAATTGTTAATACTGGTAATAATAATATAAATATATACAGTAATAAATGTATGACAACAATATATGACAACATATTTTGTTGTATATGACAACAAAATATGTATGAATAAATTATTTAATTTTTATATACAGGTATGTAATATTTATTCTATTAACTACAGTATATTAAATAATATTAATTCATTCTATAAAAATTAAATTAATAAGTAATATAAATAAAATATAGACAAATGTAAATACTTATATACATACATACATATAAAGAAATATATTACGATATAAATATATTACAGTAACATACCATATTTAAAACATTAGAATATATATATATATATATATTTATAAAATATATATATATATATTATAATATAAATAAATAAAAAGCGAGGTTCAACAGTAGCTTTGATTAGACATTTTATTACTTAGTTTCGTACCACACACATGGTGCGACACTCTTCAGATAAAATTGCCTAATGACTAAAATACATAGAAATACAATTGATATAAATTGAACATGTACAGAAAGGTATAGCGGTAATACAAAGGGTTCTATTAGATGAGTCTGATTAAAGTTTGATAGCAATGAAAGGGATTAAAGTGATAAACATAAGTTAAGTAGCAAAATTACATAGGAAATATTTTACATGCTAGGAGGGGGTAAAAATAAAATTAATTAAAAAATTTCTTAGAAGAAATTTGTTGGCATGCCTGCATGCTGAAACAAGTTCATTACGTTTATTAAGTGTAGCTATTTCGGGTTTGCAAATTATAAAATATTTTTCCATATACATAGGTTGCATCTTTTTGATGATGGGTTATATGGTTTACCTTGTTTGAGAATGTTCCATTTAATTTTAAAGTCCATATTTTTTTCTTTTAGTTCCCATATGTACTTGCTTAGTTCTGTGTTAAGTCTCTTGGATTTGTTCTTGAATGAGGCTTTGTGGTTATTGTATCTTGTCTTAAATGCATTTTCTGTGAGGCCTACGTACGTTTGGTTTGGTTTGTTATTAGTAGTAACTGTTGCCTGATAGTA
This sequence comes from Anneissia japonica, assembly GCF_011630105.1. Lineage (NCBI taxonomy): Eukaryota > Metazoa > Echinodermata > Crinoidea > Comatulida > Comatulidae > Anneissia > Anneissia japonica. Next base: position 71,953 of record NW_022719084.1, read on the forward strand.
CACATTCTTTGAGGCAGTGGCCAGACATACGGCATTCCTCGGGCTCCTGCAGTTGCATCCTTTGCTGGTTTGCTGATTTGTTTCCTTGTTTATGGTTACTTTGTTGTGACCATCAATGGGCTGTTTGAGGTTCCCATTGCAACTGTAACTAATTTTGACAGTGTTCCGATTAAACAATTTATGCAGTGTGTGATTTGGTGGAAATGCTTGGTCTAAAGCCTTGAGGAAAGTTTTCCCGACATTGGTGGCAACACTCATGCTGTATGGTGGGTTATACCAAATTATGTTACGTTTGCGGGATTGGCTGTCCTTCTCGTTCTTGGGATCTTGCAGTGGTGAAAATTTGAGCTGATAATCGTATCCGCTATTATTGAGGGCCTGTTGGTAAAGTGTTGCTGCATCATTGAATGATTGCTCGTCGTACGAAATTTCGGAGTGGCATCTATTTATTGATTCTGGGATCTTTTTTTTGAGAATTCCTGGTGGGTGATTGGATTTGCTGTGGATGTATAGCAGCGTGTTGTTGGGTTTAGAATATGGCATATACTTTCCGGAATTTAAGTTCAATGTGACATCAAGAAAGTTTACTACTTTTTTATTGGCTTCAATTGTGATTTTTAGGCCATGATTTTTTAATATGTTGCACAGATCTTTCTTGATTATTTCTACCTGTCGAGGTGTGGTATTAGTAACTCCTAAACCGTCTTCTCTGTAAAGACCAAAGTAGCTACCATTTTTCTCCGTGATTTTATGGGCGATTCCACGGTTAGTCGCATTACACTTTTATGCGTCAATTCTTAAACTTGGTGGTATAAGTTTTACAGGGGTGAATCTTTCACTCAAGTTTATACACTTATTTAAACTTGACACCCAAGGCTTTAAAGTAATGCTGTTGGAAATGAGGCAGGCTTTGTACTTTAAATGCTGAGACATCGCAAACTTCGGTTAGTCGCATTACGCAAAAAGGACATGGCAAAAAATTCAATCATTACAATTCAACAGTTTCCTCCAACCAAAAAATTTTTTCCAGTTTTATTGCATGCAAAACATGACTCCTACACAGAAGTCTCAAAAAAGGGTATTTACATTTGGCAAGCAACTTAAAGTATATTTTGTGGAAAGAAAAACCCTGGTTAGTCGCATTACGGTTAGTCGCATTACAATTTGTCCATTCATTGAGCCATCACTATATGGAGCCCCAAGAGTGTTCAGTTTTACAAAAAGGCACATATTCTTTGTAAACATCTGAAATAATTGCATAGAGAAGAAGAAATAACATTTAGATTGACTTCAGCACAGGCTATCTCTTGAAAATCCTTCTGACAAGGCCAAAATGTGCATTTTCTTTATATAGGCTAACTGTCAGGAAAGTTTTGGCGGCTTAAGTTTCCAGATTGGGACATAACTCAAATATAACATTCTAAAATTGCTTATAGTAATACAAACTGATTAAAAACAGGTATTAAAACTGTGAATAAACAACCCTGATATAATCCAAGTTACACTGTATTGGGAATGAATCTAAAAGTGATGGGTAAATTTGAAGTGACCACGGTTATTGCTGTCTCTTATACACATCTAGATGTGTATAAGAGACAGGGTATGTTGATTTATCGTTGGCCCGCCGGTGGAGCGACAGTTTTACTCGTGCGTCGTCGACTCAGGCGGCCCTTGCTAGAACTAGGCCTAGTTTACCATACATAACGGACTAGTATAGCAGTCTGGCTTGATTATAAACTAATACTTTAGGCCAGGATGTGATTTATACAGAATCTCATAATATTCAGCAAGATGTGTATAAGAGACAGCTGTATTAGCATATGGAAACGCATTACATCACTCTGAAGCTTTGACAGGCACACTCACTGTACAGCTTGCATAGAAGAGGCAACTTGGAATTTGTTTTATATTATGAAAGATGGGTCATGGTACTAATCAAACATATCAAACATTTGGGAAAAGAATCTTTTTTGGGGGAAATATACAACTTTGAAGAAATCTCCTTGGTGTGCTCATTTTTAATGAATCTAAGGACAGTTGGGGAAACCAGGTCTGCCTTTGCACAATGCGACACAGAACCTTAAAAAAAATTGATTTCTGTTTACTTACACATGTTAGCTATAACTTAGAAGTGGAAAAAAAGTTGTGACATAGATTTTAATTTTTGGTGTCATGTCCATGTTTGCTTGGAATTGCCCATATGCAAGAGGAAGGACTGACTAAACTTGATGTTATTGAACCATTGTAAGACAGCGGTAGTGTTTTTCCATTGGTTTAAGTTAGAATTTGCAATGACTTTCCCATTTATCCTGTCTAATATCTGCTTGCTAATTTCTCCGAGCTCACATTTAGCTGGATTGATTAATCGGCAAGTGGGGTTGTTAGCAAAGTTGGGTTTATGGTCTTTGAGTGTTATGAATGCCTCGGTTTTTGCTGTGGTGCTGATTTTGCCATCAAGGCCTAGCTTTTGTGAGATGCTTTTGGCGTCTCGTTCAATAGAATTAGTTATTACAGGGCTCACCTTCTTGTATGTCTTGGTAATGTTCTTGTGTAGCAGTTCACTCTAAGCAGAAGCGTCCATTTTGTATAAATTAGTGGTTTTGTCGGCCGGCACTAAGAGTTCGTCGGATTTCGTAATTTTGTTGAAGATATCAGATGACAGTTGTTTTTGGAAGCGGCAGTTAGTGTCACGAAATTTGATGTTTTCGATCATGTTGAGTAGCTTGTTTTCAAAGTTTAACATCTCTGGAATCTGTGATGGAGTCTTGTTAGACTTGAATCCAGGGTATTTTGCTTGGGTATTGCTGTAGTCAGGGTTGAAGAAAAAGAATGCTTTCCATCTCATGTGTCTGCAGAGGTGCTCAGTCTTTTCAATCAGATTTCTTAGATAGTCCCTTGCAGATGGAAGTGGGATGTTCTTACTCAAGTAGCCAAAACAAGTTGAATCCATGCTGATAATAGTTGCCAAGAGTGCTCAACTTAAAAGGAGCATAAATATAACTGAAGTAAACTATCGCAATTATTACAAGCAGAGTGCTCAATGGTAGACCAGAGCGGATATAAATAAATAAAAAGCGAGGTTCAACAGTAGCTTTGATTAGACATTTTATTACTACTTAGTTTCGTATCATATTGCCATCTGAATAAAAAGAAAACCGAATTTTTTATTTATCATTATTATTATAAGTCATTATTTTTATACTCATTGTATGTATCTTGCTTATTCTTGATCAATTGTCTCCCACCTATGAGTATATTATATGACATCGGAGACAATTCTCTTTTGGAAGTGTGCCTTCATTTTTCATTTTAACGACATATTCATAGTCAAAATGAATGATTATTTGGACCCTCCTCATCCCTCTTTCTTAAAATAATTATGTAAAAACTCCACAACAGAGGGCGGCAGACTGTATTTCGACGCTATCAGACTGATAAATATAAGCGAAATTTTGTGTGGCATTACCAAACAACAGGCGTTTTTAAATGATACTTGACAAGGTTCAATTTCGTGCGCCATTGTGGTCGTTATTTATCTATATACTACGCCTTTCATCATCATCATTATCATCATTATAATTACACTACACATATTAAGTGATTTTTTTTAATATACTAATATATTGAATGTATTTTCCACAGCCACCATTAGAATGCAGTTTAGAACGCTGACTGTCGGCACTGGGGAATCCGCCACTATTAGCCTCAGTGAAGACGGCGGTTTTAACGATTTGCGCTGGAGACATAATTATGGTGATGTAGTTCAAATGTGGAATGGTAACTCGTCTGTTACGATTGAAAATATACGCGCTAAAGATGACGGGGTATATGAATGTTATAGGAGTGGTAGTCCCAGTGACAACCGCGGTGTAATGAGACTCATTGTCAGAGGTAAATAGGCATGAAAACCACATTAGTATAATTTCACAATCAATAGAATGTTGGATTGATGGAGAACAGAGAAATAATTATTAGTGCAATAATATGTGAAATTGTTGTCGAAACTTTTTAAAAGCTATACTAAATTCAGTGGTTCAATTATGGAGCTATTTTTTTTTTTTTACTTAATTTTATGCCCCATTGTTTAATGACACTTGATACAGTGACTGGTGTCATTTTTTAATTGTCCAAGTGTTGACAATTATATGGCGTAAATCAGTCCGTCAGAGTATGTTATACCGCCCCACAGTGGGCCAGGGTGAACTCAAAGTGTGCCAAAAGTCCATTTTGGTGACTGGCTTTTACACTTTTTTTCACGTGATTGAAGAAGGGTATACCCTGGTGAATCTATCCTGAAAATATTTTAATTTAAACAAATTTTAAAGGTGGGTGTTTTCAACAAATGTCAGAAATTTCTCTATAAATATTTCAAATGCTATAATTGACTACATTATACCAAAACACTTTATTTTTCTTAAACGGAAAATTCAGAATTACTTCAAAGTGTACACGTTTTTTTTGTATATAAATTGCGAAACACAAATATATGTTTTGATTTAAATTTGAAGTTTGCATCAATAATAAATCGTTCTTTAAACAACTAAAAAAAAATATTTAAAAATCTATTTTTAGAAAAGTAGGAGAGAAAGTTCAGATTCATGTGGATTTATGCTTTAATTTTTTTTTTTTTATGCTTTAATTTTTACATCACCATCTTCTGTATCGTCTTAGCTTTATGACATTTCTATTAGCTTTTAATGTATATTTCTATGTATGTATGTATGTATTTTTATGTATGTTTAAAGTGTATGTTGGTCTATGAATATTTTTAAATTCTGTACAGCGCCGATGAACATTTTTAATGGATATTGTTTTGCGCTTTATTAAATGAAGTTATTATTATTATTATTATTATTATGATGGTACCAAATTCAGCTGCAACTTTTTTGCAACTTCACGAGCTAGACACACTTTTATCAATCTTGTTTTCGTATGTTTGAGGCACAATTTAATTAGAGTAAACCACAATCACGTAAAACGCGCGTCTACTCAACCAGTTTATGCAAAGGGAAAAAAACTCTCCTAAAATTGACAACCTGCTCATGATTTAATATTAATAGCAAATCTTCCAATATTTTGTTGCTGTTTAGAATAACTTTATTAAACTTTGAGCAGTGTAATAATCCAAATATTATGATAAGGAAATCTAGACATCAATTGTTTTTAACTTTATTCAAAGACATCCAAGAATGAAAAGCAGCTCCCTGTTTCAACTACGCAAGTAGTAACGACCTTCCCAGTAAACATTATGATAACGTGACAATAAAGTTACAGTTTTGTGTTGAAAACTTTATTTTGTAGAACCATAAATGTGTAACAACATAAATTCAAGTTAGTAAACACACGTTTTGCTGGGTTTCTACAAAAAAATAACCCGTGGCTTGACAACAGGATTCCATTTTTGGATAAAGTTATTAATGTTTTGACACAGAACAGAGATATTCCTTCTACACCAGCAGAAAACCCACAAGAGACTTACTGTAAAAACAACCCAAACCTGGACGTCCTATCAAAGTATGGGAGGATCTTTCAGATAGTTTGCGAAAGAGTAAATTGCAAGAGATTTTGACACAAAATGAACACACTGACTTCTTTATGCAGCATTGCAAGGGGGTTAAAAAAGAATCAATTTTATTTCTCCCCGACGAATTTTAGTTTTTTCCACGACACGGAGGTGGGGACTTCCCCCTCCCCCTTTGCTGTCGTGACCCCTGAAGAAAACCGAATCGTTCACGGCAGATGAGACATTGTCCATCCTTGTAGCTCCATAGTAAAATCAGACTCCTCCTTAGACCAAAATAAAAGCCAAAAATTATTGCTATACTGATGGTATACCTGTCAAAGAGGACCGCAAATTGCCTCTTCAAATAAGCCTTTTCGCTTTTCGCACACTGCACTGAGAATTATCAATTATTAACATAAAATGACCATTATTGATACTTTTACAACATAGGCTTAATATGATTGAGGACAGAATTATATAAATCATGACATTGGTGCAGGCCTAATGCCTGACAATTCCATGGAATCCCTCATTTGACATTTGAAAAAATGTAAAATAAGGTTGTCTGATATTATTATGAATTTTGATTTCGATTTCCATTTCGATTTATTTAACATTTATATTCACTGTAAGATTAACAATAGAAATTTTAATGTTGGCCTATGCCTAAACAATTTTGGACCCATCCAATCAGAAAAATGTATTTTGATGACAACAGAGAAAATACAAAATGTTCCCACAGAAGTTCTTTTGTCCCAAACCTTCTAATACATACCAAACCTCCCAAAAGCTGGTTAAAGTACAGTACTTCCTTCATCTAAACTGATCATTTACTTTTGCTCCCGAAGATTTAAAGACTATTATTGTCATATTAAGTGTACTTTTTCTCTTCAAGAGATTCACGAGGACTTTATCCTCAATGAAATGAAGCATGATAATCCTCGGAATAGCACCGGTCTGTACGGTATTCCACCAAGATTCATAAGAGATGCTGCTGATTATATGAGCAGCCCCATAACACACCTAATAAATACTTCCATTAAGATGGAGCAAGTCCCTGATATGCTCAAACAAGAAAAATTCAAACCTTTATATAAATAGAAAAATAAATTTTCACCTTGGTAACACACCTCCCAAGTTTCCAGAAATTTGCGGGTTACCCAGATTTTGATGGATGATCCCCGCTTCCTAGAATTTTACAGCTTTTCTCAGAAAATATAGAATTGTCATTGTGAATTAGGTTACTTTTAATTTAAACAACGTATGGCTTTGCACCACCACCTAAGTTCAATAAAACCTGAAAATGACTTGCTTTGCTTATAGTTTGAACTTACATAAAGCGAACTATTACTGTTTCTGTTAAATATTGAACGGCATGACACACGTTCAATTTGTATGTCATACATGTAGTTAATAAACAAAAAAAATAACCTAGAAAATTCACTTCAGTAAACAACAAATTACCAAGAAATTTTACTTCACCAACTTGGGACCTCTGTAACTACCATCCAATCGGTGTTCTTCAGACAATCTCCAAAATTCTTGAGAAATCTGTGTTAATTCAGCTTAATGAATATTTAGAAAGCAACGATTTATTGTGCACATTCGAGTCAGGGTTCAGATGGGTTTTGTCAAAGACAACTGACACAATTGTCTCGCTTATTCTCAGGACTCATTCAAAAGCAAATTTGTCGGTATGGCTCTACTGGATATCCAGAAGGTATTCGACAGCATTGATCATGTCGTATTGTGTGGCTCTTATTGTCCTTTCTATCAGCTGGTTCAGCTTCTATCTTCGCTATTGACAACTTGACTACGACCAGTTGTCGATGTCAACAACCTGAGATCGGAAAGTATGGAGTTTACCGGTGGAGTTCCACAGGGGAGCCTGTTAGGCCCAATCCTCTTTCTTTGCCACGTGAACAACATGTGAAATGCTGTTGAATGCCTTCTGTTACAATACAAGGATGACAATGTCTTGTTAGTAGGTCATAAGGACCTGAACATTATCAGGTCAAGGTTAAGTCCAAACCTTAATAATTGCCATCAATGGCTAGTTGACAATTCCATGTCTTTACATCCTGAAAAAAATGAGTTCATTATTTTCTCATCTAGAAAAAAAGATTTGTTGCTGAAAACTGTAGTATCTTTTGCAATGGTCAAGAAATACAATGTAGTGACTCCATCACATACCTTGGTTTGGAACTTCATAAATTTTTGAATGGAGAAGCTATTGCATTGTCTATTCTCAGAAAGGTTAATTCCAGACTAAAATTCTTATACCGTCAGGGAGCGTATCTTAATCCAAAAACAGAGTAAACATGAAAGCTGCAAATGTATCTAGTTAAAATTATCATCGCTCATTAATCAAAAAAAAAAATTTTTAGACAGTCTTAATAATAAAATTTGTGTTTTAATTTAATTTTGTATTCACCTTAGACTCACTTTTTTTTTTACACTTTTTTACTTAGATTGTCCGCTGCCAAAATGGAGTCCCCCTGAATGTGAGATTGATTGTCCTGTGTGTTATAACGGTGGAGTTTGTGACGACAAGACCGGTATATGTATTTGCCCCGCAGGCTTCAAAGGAGAATACTGCCAAACATGTAAGCCAACAAACTTAAATTTAATTTAATTCAATTTACCTTTAAGTACTCGGAAACACATGTTTCTATATATTTATATATTTCAATAGTAAATATATAAGAAATCTTAAAATAATAAAGTCATCAGCCTAAAATTGTAAGTGCTTTTTTCATAAAATATGTTATGTTTCGGTATTTACGGTTTATACTTTCTTTTTGTTTGTGTAGCTTGTGGAAGCAACAACTGGGGTCGTAATTGTGATGTTGTTTGTTCTACTGGAGTTGACGAAGGTTGTAAAGGAAAGCTTTTTTGTCCGCCTGATCCTTTCGGATGCACCTGTATCAACGGATTCGGAGGCAACAATTGCAGTATAGGTTCGAGAAGTTTATAACTATTTTGTTCTTTTTGTTTATAAATGATGTCAATATTACAGTATATTACTGGATAATGCATATACAGGCTTTATTTTATTTTCGTTGTCGAACCTATAAAATGTGAAAGTGTGATGAGTCATTCCAAAAATCAGCACAATGGAATTCAAAACTCATGAATAAAGGAAGACAATTGTATAAAATTCTTTGCACAGACCCAGGGCACAAACAAGTAACAGCAATAAGGTTGTACTCTGCATATTTTAATTGAACAAGATGAATAAAAACTGTCGCTCGTATCGTATGTTCATACAAGATTAAATATATGGTACTAATCGACTAACAATGTGATTTTCCTAAAATGTACTTTTTCACAGAATGTGCTAACAATCACTATGGAGCAGATTGCCGTCAAGTATGTCATTGCGATTCAGGTGAATGCGACCGAAAGACAGGGAATTGTATATCCGAGTCATCTTGTTCTAATAATTACACAGGACCAGCGTGCCAAGGTAATATCCAGATTTTAGTTGTCAAATTTTATGAGTAATAGTATATTTATTTTGTATAAAATATAGTAATAATTACGTAAAAACAAAGCTTATTTTAATATTCCTATTAGAAATACTAATCTACATATAGGCAACAAAGGTAATTAAATATTTTAATTATACTGTACCTTGCATCCAAAATAAACTTAATTCAATTAAAAAGTTAGTAGATTGGATTGGATAGGATTTATTCGGTGTAAACACCAAGGAAAGCCCACGAAAGTCTAGAAGAAGTGGGGTCCTTCTGGTGGTGATTGGACAGTACACCGGGAGACAATCCCCTACTCTTTTCCGAAGAGTGTACTGTGTTCTTTAACGTGCACATGGGCCATAAATGCACACGGGACCTACGGCTTAAACGTCTCATCCGAAAGACGGTGCGCTATGTAACTTGTATTTCGGCCCTCTAGCTGAAACACAAGGAGAGGCAGCTGAGCTAAGCTGCTCTCTCAATAGCCTACTGTATTGCAATAAGCATATTCTAATATCTTGAGGATATTTCCCGTACGATTAAAATCGTAACGGTACTGGGTTTGGTCTACAGGAGCTCGTGTTTCGTACAGGTCATTCCATTCATAGAAAAAGCCTTTAATGGTGAAAGCGTACCTGTCATTAGCCATAGTAGCCTAGGTCAATACATAACACCGGCTGTATAAGATTTATTATAAGATTGAAAATGTTAATCTTATTATTGCAGTAGTGATACACTATGTACACGGTTTAGTTATTGTTATTTATTCGTTAACGTTATCATATTAATATATAAATTCACGGTCCGGTCATTCACTTTGCATGCGTCAAGAGGGCCCCTCCCACCTGTTACGCCATATTTCAGGGGACAATGCATCTTTAATAGATTTTTTACCTGAAGCTATGTTTTTTAGTAGTGAATTAATTTTCAAACAAACGGAAAAGAACGTTCATCATCATCATTCAAAACAAACAACAGAAACACATACAACGATGCACTCATGATAATGTTCGTCCGATCATATTGTACATTTACACGTACTTTCCAGGTAAGACATTTGTTTTAGTTTGTTTTCTAAACGTTAATTATTCTTTATTTCATATAAAGAGATTTTGGAAATCACTTTAAAGGTCCGGTTCGATTTCGAATTATGAAAAGTGTAGACTGTGGCACCGAGACCTGACGATAAATGCCCAAAATTGTTTACAAAAACGTAATGCAATAATAGCATATTGACTACTATTGTATATTTTCAGTTATTATTTCAGCCGCTCCAAATCTCTTTCATATTCTTCCTTCTTCCTTTATTCTTTCACAATTTTGCGGGTTTTTTTTCATATTTTTCATAATTTTATACACTCAAATATAGTCATTTTTTTATTATTTAGAACTAGGTTAGTTTAGGCTAGACCTCGGCTATGCCTATTACTATTTAAATAAACAATTTTAATAGAAAGATTAATTTAACATTGACATAGTATTTCATACTTAAACAATACATTAAATTTAAGTATTAATATAATAACGTTAATGAATAAATAAAAATAACTAAAACGTGTACATAGTATCACTACTACAATAATAGGATTATCATTTTCAATCTTATAATAAATTTTATACAGCCGGTGTTATGTATTGACCTAGGCTACTACGGCTAATGACAGGTACGCTTTCACCATTAAAGGCTTTTTCTATGAATGGAATGACCTGTACGAAACACGAGCTCCTGTATACCAAACCCAGTACCGTTACGATTTTAATCGTACGGGAAATATCCTCAAGATGTCTATTACGCTTACGATTCATTTAGCAATTGTGTGCAAATTGTTGATTTTCAATAAAAAATACCTTATCGGCCCTAAATTGAAGGGGACGCTAAGGAAATATGCATAGGCTTTGAGGGAGGAGAGGTTGACCACAGTCTAGGCATATGTACTCTTTCATGAAAAGATAAAAATATAATCTTATGCTACATATTTCTTTAAATATTTCTTTCATGGGAAGAGATGGTCAGAAAAAATCCTGTTTAAACATGATGAAAAAATAATGAAAGACTTCTAAACAAATATTTGTTTATAGTCACCTAATTTAATACTGTTATTTTTTTAGTTTGTTAGGGCCAATTTTAAAAGGAATTGAACATTTTTAAAACTACATGAATAGGACAGGAATATTGTGAAGTCGAATAATTCAAAATACGAGTACATGTGAACATTAATGGTAATAGTTAAAAAGTTAATTTAGACCTAACTAGTACCTTTTGACTCAACATTTAAAGATAACAATGATGTCGCATTTTGTTGTAGAATTACTGCCAGGCCTGTCCTGTCCATCTGGTTTCTTTGGTGTGTTGTGTAACTATCCATGTCATTGCAAAGGCTCTGCTGATTGTAATCGTAATGGAAGTTGTGACAATGGATGCCACGAAGCATGGGCTGGAGAGGACTGCAGCATAGGTAACGATATACGTCTTCAAATATACATTTACTTGTGTTAAATTGAGCTTAAATCTCAATTTTGTATAATTGCAATAGAATTTCCAAGATTAACCAACATATATTCTTTTCTATGAAGCCGCATGTTATACCTATAAATAATTCATTCAATGTATCTTTCGCCACCCCAGGGGCGGATACAGAGATGTCCAAAAATGGGGCCGGAAGTGGTGCAGATCGAGATAACACTTTCATGAGGGGTCCAGTGCATTCCCCGCAAACTTTTTGTGTTCTACACGCCCTAAAATAACCTCTGAGGCATTTTGGCGATCATTTGTTTCTTTTTCTTTCTTTCTTCTTTTTTTTCTTTTTTTTTAACCTTCCTAAAGGAGGGGGTGGGGGTGGGGGTGGGGGCCCCTGCAGCCTAATTATATTTAAAATATGTATTCATAATGAGTGTTATTATTATTAGCACTACCTTACAGCTCCAAACCGCCAACACTCTTGAATCAAACAGCTACCACCCTAAAGATTGCCGCCTGCAGCTGGGATTCAGTTCAAGACTTTGGAACAGGGAATATTACAAGATGTACGCTATGGTATAAAACATCGCAGACAAGTACGTTCACTACAGTTAATAATACTGAAAATGGTGTATATATCATCGACAATCTTAGGCCTACACTACACATGACTGTTGAATTCTACACACAACACTCGAGATTAGTTGCCGGCGTAGAAACCAATGGACCACCTAGTAATCATGGATCAGCAGAGACTATATGCACAAGTAAGCCCAATTACTTGCTGATCATCTAATATTGCCTTTTCCCACATTAGCGGAAAAAGCGTTTCTGGTGAATATGACAGAAAGACGGGGAATTGTACATCCGGGTCATCTTGTTCGATTGATTACATGGGACAAGGGTGCCAAAGTAATATTCAGATTTTTTAATCTGATTTTTATTCAGATTTTTTAACACAGATTGAGTCAGTGTTTTTGTTCAAATGTTTGACTTTTCTTGCATTAGCCATTGGTTTGTTTGATTTTTTTTCTTCTATCCTATTTTTTTAAATTTTTGCACAGAATTTTCTGCACGACACTTCAGTCATTTCCATGCTTGAATAGCAAATATTGGTCTATACATATTAAATATGACGGCATTCTATATGTTTTGAATTTTATTAAAATCGGCTAATTGAAGTTTTGAACCAACGCAATTTAGCAAAGCATTTCTCCAGCTAGGTTGAACACAAAGTGAATGCCACCAATGGGACCATGTATGTGTCAAAATATTGATATATGCTGCTGTGTTCTAGTTTAGCACAATGATTGTTTCATGTTACAGAAAACATAATAGGTTTTATTAATGTGTAGGCCTATAATAGTTTTTTATGTTTTCATTTCATGAAGCTATAAGCATGTAGCATAGCTATTGAATAAACTTAGGAGTTGTTGTGCTACCATTATATTGTAATTACATTTTTATTAAAGCCTCAATAATTATAAATACTGTACAATATTTCTTTTTTAAAGAGCCTTTAGAAGAGCCAGAAATAGAATCGACAACAGTTAAAGGTAATGAGATTATCTTAAAATTGAAGGTAAGTATATGCCTATTTCAATTACTGTACAATGATTCCAATTTTGATCCTTGCCTATTCTCACAATTAATCAAAACAACTACTGTAATTAACAATAAGTAATTTTAAATTAAGATATTAAAGACATTTTATAAAGGCTTTCGCCTATATTTTTTCTAATAGCCTGTATCAAATGCTCCCGAGCAAATCCAATGCGATGATATACTTCGTTATCAAGTGCGACACCAAAACAAAAATGGAAATGAACATGGCATTGTCAACACAACGGATGGCTTACAAACAGAAGTCAACATAGGATTATCACCAGGATGTGTTTTTTATCACGTCGACTCTAGAGTTGTTAATAACGCAGAAATTACTGGAGATTGGGGAAAGCCAATATCGGTACAATCAGCGCCCTCAGGTTAATGTTTTTTGCTTTAATATTGTTTATTTTATTATCTCTGCCAATTACATTATGTTTTCGCCCCTATTTATTTGTTGTTTGCTTGATAATTTCATGATTCAATTTTGAAGTGTCAGGGCCAAAATGTCAAGGTAAAAATCCACAAAAACTACTTTTTTTATATAACATCCTACAGCCAACAATTTTCATCAGAAACTAGTCAAACTTTGTCACAATTATACATAACCAGAAACCTGGACGTCATTAAATTTTAAAGGTCAAAGTTAAAGGTCAAAGTCACAGTTGGTAAAAAACTACCTTTTTATATATAACAGCCAACAGTCCACAATTTGTATTAGAAATTTGTAAAACTTGGTCACAATGTTTTATGACCACAAACTAAAGATTATTGAATTTTGAAGAGTCAAAGGTCAAGGTCCTACTGAAAAAATTACTTTATTTATATAACAGTATATAACAGTATATTTTATCAGAAACTTGTCAAACTCGGCCACATTTTTCCTTGACAAAGTTTTTTTTTATTTGACTAAATTTTTGAAGGGTCAGGGTCAAATTTCAAGAGCACAATGAATGCAAATTACTTTTTTTGCATGTGTTAGATGTGTCTGTGTACACATGAATATGCATTTTTGACTTCCCCCCCCCCCTCGCCTATCATCATTAAGAGTTCTATTTTAATACCTGATTGTTAGGCCTACCTAGTAACCTCGGTTCGTTTTTGTTATTGATTTTCTTAAGTGAGTATAGTATGATACAACTTCCAAAGTGCTATATAAATAAAAAATAAAGAATAAACCATACTGGATTCTTTGGAGTTTGTATCATGCTACTGTTGTTAAATCACCAATACTGTAGTACTAATGTAGCAGTTTTTGTTTTTTTTGTTTTTCCCCAACTCAAAAAATTACCTCTTTAATATAAACATTTTTTTTTAATGTATGGACTCTCAAATCAATTAAATAACACCTGTAAATGCTTAGAATGCTGGACCCCCACCAGGGCTTTGGCCCTGGACCCCTCCGGGGGCCCTGGCAGCCCCCCTCGCCCCAGCCAATGGTGCTCGCAAGTCGCCCTTTCAGTATCAAAAAGAACCCCCCTACCAAAATCCTGGCTACGGGCTTGTGAAGCAACTCAATCGTCGAGATATTCTTAACCAACAACAACAGTTCTTTTGAGAAACATCTACATGGTGTACCGCAAGCATTAATATATAATATTACTTCACCATGCAAACCTTCAAACAATATTAAACCATCTCTTCTAATCGTCTTTTAGTTTAATATACACTTCCTTACCCGCTAGCCTGCATTGTGTGTGTGATACGCTCTATATTTATGGGCTTCTCTCCATAATTGTTGAATGGATATATGGTATGATGTTCATCACTAAATCAAAATATCAAGGTTTAGTAAACATACCATAAGTAGGCCTACGTACTTAAGAGAGTGGATAAAATCAGGGGTTGCTCAAGGACTTGCCCGCCAGGGGGTCCGATGTCCCCAACAGGTGGCCGAATTTCCTACGAGAACACAAGTTGGCGTGTCTGAGCGTCGCTCAAAACCTCTTGGAAATGATCCAGGGGACAATTCAGCGACTTATTTAATCGATTTCAAGATCTACTAATATGTAAAAAATTATATATAGTTTTTTTTCTCCCGAAGAAGCGTGTATTTCTCCCCGACCAGCAGCTCTCGACAACGGAGAGGGCACTGGCGCCACCCCTGGGTGAAATAATTACGTTGTACTGAACTCCAGTTTAAATGATTTTTTAATGTTTGTAGAGACACACTGTTGACAATTTAGCAGGCCACGAATAATTCAATTATTTCTTTTTTTTTTCTGTTGGGTACCTAAGTGTGCTTTAACAACCTAACAAGCAGATTTTCAAGCTTTATAGAAAATAGTACTGTACAGTTTGCAAGTATAAGGTTGTGCCACACAAAATTGCTAATGCCCCAGAAATCAGATTAATTACTTAGGCAGAATGAACAGGAAGTACAGGAAACATATATACCAGATGACAACAACTACTTACAATTTAGTAACAATTAGTAGCAATGTAGAGGTCAAAAAATATATTAACTTAGTATTAATGTAATTAAATGTTTTAATCCTTAATCGAGCCGTTATATGAAAAGGTGACAATTAAAATGGTACGGCCATCTAATTAGACTCCCAGAAGATTCTGCAGCGAATATAACGCTAAATGAAAGTGACAGGAAAGTTTAAAGGCATGTAGGAAGACCAACTAAAACACTTGGCCCATGACAGAAAGCACTGGCTCGAGTTGGTAAAAAGCGCAATGTCTAACGATGAATAGCGTACAGATGATGATAGATGATGGTAAAATTTTTTCAAACTGCTTGTTGCAGAGTAGACAAGGTAAAGTCCTAAAGAAGTGTGTCCATGGAGTCCAACCCAAAGAGCTTCTAAATATTAGCAACAATGGCACATTGGCGAATATCGACAGCGATAAAAACATTTACTTCCAAAGTGTTACTACAAAGAAGTTAAACAACACGCCTAGCTTTCCCCAAGTCAATGGAGTTTCAATGGATCATTAATTATTATACTATATATAATTCTATTATACATTATATTATATTTGTCTTTTGGGTATACACGACCATTTGTAAAACAACCTTTGTGTTGAAATGCTATCGTGCCTAAATAAAATAAATGAATGAATGAGGATAACGCTAAACATATCTTAGTTTTATATCCTTGCTGTTTTAGTGATGTTTATGTTTATGATTTCTATTGTATTGTCTTTTAAATGTGTGTTACCATTGGACTTTGTGTTTTGTGTTCTGTTTGTATTTTATAAGTATTTTATATATTTGTATATTTATGTATATGCAATAATAATTCTAATTCTAATTTTCAATATTTTAATTGTGTCAATAATTTTAAATCCTTTATACAGTATTTTCAATGTTTTTTATATAATTGATATCGTGTTCTCTCCGTCCTTTTTATAATGTTTTGCAATATCTTTTTAAAATTGTGAACATTTCCAATTTAATAATGTTTATACTGTAATTAATCATTCACCGAAAGGTCCACTGATTAATCTCAGATAAGAAAGTATAATACATACTCCAAGTATTGAAATGCATCCCATCGTTTTGGGATTCAATATTTCGACATTAATTATGTCACCATAAGGAATCAATTAAACATTCACTTATATAGTATTTTCATATTTTTTATATGTATTTAAGACATCCTGTACCATTGTATGATGGCTTTACTGTAGCTGTTGAATGATGTTTAAAATAAAATTAAAATAAAATAAATTGTTATGTGTCTATATCTAACTGTTGCTTCATAATTATTGCTGCTTGTTGACATTTTTTTTTTTATGTTAATATTATATTGGCAGCAGATTCTCAATGAGTTATAGTAAACATTTTCCTGTGTTGGATAGAAAATGTACAAATGCTGAATACATTAAATTAATTAAATTTTTCATATGTAGAGTTAGAAGTTGTGATTTTTGGCTTTTGTTCTATTTTTTACTATGAATATTTAAATTGATGGATGGATTCTATTTATTAACACAATGTTGTTGTCTTTTAACAGCGCCCTCAATTACCAACAATTCAGTATTGGAAAGAACGTTTTTATTAATGAAATGGAATGCTGCTACCTGTAACAGCACCCAATATAAATTGAGTTACCATTATCAACTAGAAGGAGTCCACCAAGGAAGTACAACAAAAACTGAAGTTCTTATAGATGACGGAATTGTACCTTGTACTCAGTACACATTTTCAGTTTTAGCATCGTATATGAACATTAGCAGCATTACTGATCATATGGAGGTCATGTCTGGTGTTGACTGTAAGCCTTTTTTTGATCTTATACGAATGTAAAGAGCTTTTTTTATTAAAAACACATCATTAACATTTTTCTTGGTTTAATTTTTAGTACATTTTTTTCCTTTATAATATATTGTATGTTATCCTTTCTATTCAAATACCATTAATGCAATGCTTGACAACATAAAAGTAATAAAAAGTAGAAAATTGTTTAAAAAATCAAAATTGTTTTATAGGTTTTAGGTTAGAATTTATAGATAGATCAAATACACTATCAGTAAATGAGAAAATAATTTCTAGGAATATATAGATAACCCATATTTGCACTTTATGTCAACTATCAAAGAAGATATCAAACATTTCCTCTTGAGGTGTAGAAAATTAAATCCATTTAAAATAGAATATTTTATACTATATTGTATATTTATACTAAATAATAATAATAATATTAATAATAAGAATAATAATAATATTTTTATTATTATTAATATTTTTATTATTATTATTATTATTTTTATTATTGTATTAATATATTTCCCCACAGATCCTGGAAAACCAACAATTAGTTTGTTAACATCAACGTCTTCATCAATCACACTGGAATTGACATTATCTAATGATAATCCGTGTACAATACTTGGATACAATGTGCTTGTATATAGTGATTTACAGAATTTAAATTTCACTATGGATATCACAGCGACTTCACTGACAATTAATGAAAATATAATGCCGAATACCAAATACACTGTCCAGGTTTGCAATATAAATTATAAATATATATATAGTATGAATGCATTAATGCATCTAATAAAAGGCTTATTTAACTGATTTTATATATCTATAGTCTACTAATATGTAGAAAATACATACTATTCTTTTTCTCCCCGACAAATTGTGGTTTTTCTTCTTTTCAGGGGGAAAAACTGAGGAGGGGAAAGAACACCCCCCCCCCCTTCCAGGGAAACAAGCACCCACCCAAATCACTTGCAAATTTTTTCGTTAGTATTTGGAGACGTACTGAGTATTTGGTGTGATTACACATCAGGTAGAGCAAAACATCACTCCTATGATATTTTCTTGATGCGAACTTCCAGAACTCAGAACTCGGATTCATCAGTAGTCACCATGCGCAAGCTTTGTGGTCTAGTAGTTAAGACATCAGGCAGGATACCTGTAGGTCGTCGGTTCGTTTCCCACCCGAATCTCTTGCAATTTTTTTCCACTAGTATTTGGGGACATACTGAGTATTCGGTACGATTACACGTCTAGTGGGTAAAATATCACTCTAAAGTTGATAATTAAATCCTTCCCTTATAATTTTAGGGTCAGCCTTTGATTTGTTAAATTTAGTGTGATTCGATATTGAGTGTACTCTATAGTAATTATATCTGTTCATCACGATTACTCCATTTTCTTTGTCCTGTTTATTGATAATAATTCCTTTGTTGTTTTTAATTTTTTTCAGAGCTTTTTTTTTTGTTTTTTTGTTTTGTTATTGTTTTTTTGTTTTTCCAATTCCTTGATAATGATTGATTGCCAACTGTTACCAACGAAAAATCAACTTCATGGTCAATAAGTGGGCTGTAAGTCTACACAGCAAACCTAATTTAAATATCATTTCCTAGCTAATTCTTGGCTTCGATATTCAGTCCGAGCGTATCAGTTGCATGAGAGAAAATGTGTGGCGATTATATCTGGCCTATACCGAATTAGGTATTCGTGGTCTAGCGGTATAGCACTTGCCTTGTTAGCGAGTGGCTGCAGCTTGGAATCTCTACAGAGACATTCCTTCATACAAATGACAACCGAAAAAAAATATAATAATAATAATATTAATAATAATAATAATGGTAATAGTAATAATGGTAATAGTAATAATACATTGATTTATAAGGCGCAAATAAACAAGGTCTATTAAACGTCATATTTTCTTAACATCAATAATTCCTATTAGAGCACTGTTGTAGGCCTGTTACAGTATTCTTTATTTGTTGTGCAGTGTTACACTGCAAACCAAATTTAAATATTTATTATTTACTATGATTTTTTACAAGCTAGTTTCTAGTTTAACTTTGTTGAGAGCGTAAACAAGCATCAGTATAAATTTATATCGTACAATTATTATTGAATTACTAGAGGGTGCGCTCGCTTACCCACTAGTGTATAAACGTCACGAATATTTTCTATTTAAAAAAAAAAACCAAAAAACAATATAACCACTAAAAGAAAATTGGTTGCCAGGTTTTAAAAGCAGTTTCTTCC
>NW_022719084.1:92693-97503 GCF_011630105.1 Anneissia japonica
CTGTTCATCACGATTACTCCATTTTCTTTGTCCTGTTTATTGATGATAGTTCCTTTGTTGTTTTTAATTTTTATCAGAGCTTATGTGTTTTTTTTTTGTTTTTTTTTTTGTTTTTTGTTTTTTTGTTTTTCCAATTCCTTGATAATGATTGATTGCCAACTGCTGCCAACGGAAAATCAACTTCATGGTCAATAAGTGGGCTGTAAGTCTACACAGCAAACCTAATTTAAATATCATTTCCTATCTAAATCTTGGCTTCGATATTCAGTCCGAGCGTATCAGTTACATGAGAGAAAATGTGTGGCGATTACATCTGGCCTATACCGAATTAGGTATTTGTGGTCTAGCGGTATAGCACTTGCCTTGTTAGCGAGTGGCTGCAGCTTGGAATCTCTACAGAGACATTCCTTCATACAAATGACAACCGAAAAAAAAATTAATAATAATAATATTAATAATAATAATAATAATGGTAATAGTAATAATGGTAATAGTAATAATACATTGATTTATAAGGCGCAAATAAACAGGGTCTATTAAAGGTCATATTTTCTTAACATCAATAATTCCTATTAGAGCACTGTAGGCCTGTTATTCTTTATTTGTTGTGCAGTGTTGCACTGCAAACCTACTTTAAATATTTATTATTTACTATGATTTTTTACAAGCTAGTTTCTAGTTTAACCTTGTTGGGAGCATAAACAAGCATCAGTATAAATTTATATTGTACAATTATTATTGAATTACTAGAGGGTGCGCTCGCTTACCCACTAGTGTATAAACATCACGGTATGAGGAAATACACCAATTTGTTCCAGTAAACAACACACATGACCGTGAAAGCCTTCGTAAAATACATTATTTTTTCCTCAATTAAGCTGAAATATGGAATTATGTTCACTTCGTGAGCTGAAGACTTTGATGATAATTATTTTGGTACAGTTTTACAGACTGGTTTGTTTTAAATCCCTGAGGTTATCTGACTAGTGTTATATTACTGTGTTTATAGCATTTGAAATATGCGCAGTTATAATATGGATGCCATTACATTATAATTATAAAAAGAGTGCATTTTTTGTAGAAAACAAATAATTAGATAATAAAAGATAATAGAATTATTGTATACAATAAAAATACAGATAACAAAAAGTAGTAGAAACAATCTGCAACAACAAAGTAGATTTTAGCCATAGATCATTATCATTAAAATATATTAGTTAAATTAACAGTAAGAATAACCAAATAATTTTTAAAAATAATAAGTATTAGGTCTTCCACTGAGTTTGCAAACCGAAGATCGATTATGCATGAAGACCAATGCATGTGCTTTAAAATTTTACTCAATTAGATGAGAAAAGAGATGAACTCCTAATGGAATTTGTAAAATCCTAAATTATATTGTTCCAAACACTATTAGAATACAGAGAGGCGAAATAAATAAGAGAACACTGAGAAATAGTGGGAAGATAAACAAATATTTTTGCTGTACAGAACCTTTTAAAAAATCCTCTTTCCCATTGATCTTTAAATTACTAAATAAATGATATATCTTTTTTTTAATAATGAAATTTCAAATTTGTAAATAAAATAATTATAACCAACTTAAATAATCATAAATAAAACATTCAAACTAATTTAAATGAGAAAAATCAATTCATAATAAACTTGGTTAATAATCGTAACTATATTTTCCAATATAGCTTTGTAATAGTTTTAATTTGGTACTATTTTAATTTTCTATATAATATTTATTGTTATTTTAGTGTTTTTTACTATTTATATCTAAAGTATATACAGTAATTTCACTTTTTAATGTTGAATTTTGTAAATATTTCTCCAGCTATGTGCTGCTATGACATATATATTTGATGTGAATAAACCAGAATAAATAAACTCTGCCTAAATATGCAAGTGTGCTCAATAATTGACTAGGGTCGAAAATCGACTATACCCATCTTCTGTCCTACTGTAGTAACTCTGATTTATTTTTTCTCAAATATGTAGATTGCAGCCAGAACTCAAAAAGGCTTCGGTAATTTCTCAGATGCTGGTTATGTGTCTACCGATGCAGATAACCCTGGCAAAGGTACGCAATTTAGTAGGTGCTTTTATGTCTTTGTCCATTAGAATGGCCGTATAATGGATCTAAGTTTTAGTGAATCTTCTTTGTCATAACAAAACGAGCAAACTTTAGTCTTCTGAACATGCTTTCCTGTACAGCGATATAATATAGCCCACCAAATACAAGATAGTAATGATTGCAGCCAACATTAACAAAAATATTATGATGAAGTTTGTTCATCACAATGTTGTTTTCACTATTACAGTTCTGAAATTCCTCTAGTCAGAAATAAATTTACAAGCAGCTCCTATAATAAATATCACATCAAATATTATTAAACTGTGAACTACCTGCCTATTTTTCTCATACAGATCTGCAACTATAGTATAGTTGTATTGCCTTTACAAATTCAATGGGGATAAATTTTTGTTTACAAATAAATGTATTTGTCTATCAATGAATTCTGTAAACAAATTTATGATATATAATTACTCATAATAAATATACATATAAAATGCATATAATATTGATTACAAAGTTTACAAAAAGGTACTTAATTAATGGTATCTAAGATTTAGAGGAACAAAACTTTTACTAAATTCAGAAACTAAGATGATGACTATTAGATATTACACACTCATTTGTTAGTGATTTACTATCCAATAAATGGCCACACCAGGTATCGGTTTAATGCTTTGTATTTGTATGTTATTTCCAGGTGCTATAGTAGGTGGTGTTATCGGAGGTTTATCTGTGGCAGCCGGTGCGATTGTTTTTGTCTTGATTTTTGTTAAACGGTAATAATTTTAGCAGTAATTTAATTACAATGAAATGATTAAGCAAATTATACCAACTCTTAAATCAACAAAATGTATGTTTATGAACCTATCCTCAACCTATACCATTAAAGTTGGCCAAATATGTAGCACAATTTACCTGTAAAATAAATCACACAAAAGGGGGCAGGGCAGGTTCTGATACAATTCACTTTCCTGATAATTGGGAAAGGCTTAGAGCTAAAAAAATAAATTGATATTTTTCAAAATCTGTGATTGTGTATTATTTTTATTTATGATTGTTTTTATTTCATGTTATTTAATATTTCACAATCTATCATTTTGTTTTATTTGACTTTATTATATTTATATTTAAATATATCTAACAGTACACACCATATGTATTCCTTACAAACTAGTTTCTAGCTTAACCATATTGTTAATAGTATCCATACTGTTAATCAATAACAAATTTAATAATATCAGTAGATAAGGTAATTAGAGTGTACAAATAATTCATTTCTAATTATTTCAAGAACTTTCCCAAAGTCAATCTCTAACACTTTTTAATTCACCAGTGTGTTATATTTTTTTTTATGTAAACAATGCTTTTGATTGTGCTTGTAGACGCCGTAATTCAAGCAAAGAAGTTGTTAGACATGATGTTGCTCAAAAACAAGTTGTTTTCGACTCAGGTTAGATGGTTTTTGTACATGAAAACAACTAACTTTAATTTGTAACATGTCTAAACCGTTCCCATAATGTCTTAAAAATACAAGATGATTTTCCATTGCACAGTACACTTCAAAGTTGTTTAAAGAAAAGCTTGATTGGAGAACATGTTAAAGGCATCTTATAATCAATAATGTTATAGTCATATTCAATTCATCATCAACATCATAATCAAAATTATTGTATGTACATTGCTTTTATTAATTTATAATGAAAATGAATTGATGCCTGCAGTTGAGGGTCATGCTAATGCAGTAGATGTGAAAAGTCCGAATGATGAGGATGATGGTGCTCCTTTAACTGAAAACATGTACGCGAACTCTGAACCTGTTTATGGAAATACAAACTTAGAAAATCAGGAATACAGACCGATTGAATTAGCATTTCTGCACGATTACGTGAAGAAACAAAACAGTAGCTTAAAAAGCGGATTTGAAAAGGAATTTGAGGTATGTTTATACTTTTTCTATACTCTTGTACTCGTTTTATCAATCATGATGATTATGATGAGAATGAAGATGATGATGATTTTGATGGTTTTGGTGTTGGTGTCGTCATCTTTATCTTCTAAAATAAATGTAGTAGGATAAACCTGATCTAATCTTGTAAAAAGATATGAAACGTTCCTCCCTGATTAAATAAAGTGAAATATAGAATAAAACAAATACATAAATGTATTCTTTTTGTCATCAATTTTTTTGCTATTTCTGCGGTTGGATTAAATGATAATTTCTTCATAACAGGACATTGGCAACACGCCCCTGTATCCCTGGACCGCTGCAAAACACGCCAAGAATAGAACTAAAAACAGATATGCAAATGTTATTCCATGTGAGTATCAATACAAATAACATTATTAGCAATGGACATAGCCGTCAGCGTTAATGTTCATATTATTATTGTCAGATTTTCAAAAAAACATTATTTAATCTGTCAATAACTGTTTCATTTCCTTTACACTATTGTTTTATATAGAGTTCTACAAATGATAATAATATTTGTAATATATTTCCTTTAGTACTTCTCTAATTTTCTTGTTTCTACATTGGTGGTTGCGACTATACCTGTCTCTTATACACATCTAGATGTGTATAAGAGACAGATTTAGTAGGTGCTTTTATGTCTTTGTCCATTAGAATGGCCGTATAATGGATCTAAGTTTTAGTGAATCTTCTTTGTCATAACAAAACGAGCAAACTTTAGTCTTCTGAACATGCTTTCCTGTACAGCGATATAATAT
>NW_022719084.1:98176-104403 GCF_011630105.1 Anneissia japonica
TCACTGCACTGATGTTTGAACCTAATAGGTACCTACTTATATTGCTGGAATAGAGAAAAAAATCTCAGATAATGGTTTTCCCAAGGACACTAAACAAATTTTTTCAGGGGGACATGGGGCCCATTTATATAACTCTCTCAACATGGATTGATCAACACAGATGAGTGTTGTATTATGCTCCAGATTACACATGATTACAGTATTATCTGGACTAGGCTACACGGAATACTTGCGGAGTTGGAGTACCAACTCGTTTCCTTGGGCATGAGTTTGACCGTTCGTGGAAACACCAGGGGCGGATTACTATAAGCGGTCTTTAGACGGTATTAACGGTTAGCCAGCTGTAATCGTGACGTTGCTACTGGTCTGTGGTTATAGACCATTGCTATACCACGGTCAACCAGTTAGCCATCTTAAATTTTAAAGCATCTCAGCATTTGTAATAGGTCTACGGCGTTTATTTATGTTCATTTCGATACATTTGCGTGTTTCGAGCACGCACAATGTCGCCCTCAATCTTACGTTACCAGGGAGTGCTTGTTTGCGTTTCAGTACCTAAAGCGGTCTTAGGGAATACTGTTTTATAGCAATGGTCAGAAACTACTCTCACACTATCAAGACCTACACTGCGATTGGTACACGACCGACACCGAGATGTGTATAAGAGACAACTATTATATAAACCCCAAATATATGATATACCTCAAATATTCTATACTTGGCATATGTATTATACTATCTTACCAAATATATGACTAATTCATACAATACTCACTAATACAAAATAGTAACAAGGGCCTACGGTTTATAATCCTTATCCAAGAAACCGGCCACGAACCCGTATCGATATTGTTGGCTATGATTACGATGCCCCTGTCTTAACTGCTCGGCCATTATGTTCATAATTTCAATCTTGCAAGTATGTAATTGTATTGCATTGTACAGTACAGTACTATACAGTCACTATATAGAATTTATATTGTGGTGTCATTCATTAACCTTACTATTAAGGTGCAATACTAAGTTTGTAACTAATAATATTTGGCTTCATTTTATAATTAATGCACTGGGTAATTGTCTAATTACGGCAGAAATCATTTTTACATAATAATTAATACTATTGGAGTGGTGCTGTAGCTTTGTTAAGATGCTTGTCTTTCAAACTTATGGTACTTGAGTTCAATTTTAGCCGAGTGACAACATTTTTCTCAAGACCCAAGAAATCCCCGCTTCTACACCTTACAAAGAGACATTGTATTTTGTTTTTTTTAAATATTATTTTACTTAACTTGCAGGGATATACGACACCACATGAATTCATTGCATGTCAAGGTAAGCAATGATACGATTTGGAAGATGGAAATATGCACTTTATTCGTGTCTGTAGTTATGTTAATAGTAATAGTTCAAAAACCTGATTATATTAAGATTAATATTTTTTTATATTAATTATTAGTTTATTTTTATTTAACACCTGACGTATGAAAAATAATTGTGTAGCCCTTTAAATACCATCATAGCATAGGTAAATTACAACAACTGCGCGCTAATTATGTAGGCCTATTATTTATTCCGCGTTTATAATTTCAGGTCCAAATGTTGCGTCAGTCAATGATATGTGGAGAATGATCTGGCAGGAAAAGTCAACGATAATTGTGGTTGTTACTAACGTCGTTGAAGGAACCAAGGTATTTGTCCTGGGCTGGGTGTATGGGGTAGGATGAATTAATTACGGTAATTGTGTGAAGATGTGTGTAGGACTGAGTGTAGCTCAATGTCATCCTTTGCAAATAAGTTGTAAATTGAAACTATTGTGATTTTTCAATTCATGAAGACTGTTTATTCTATTTATTTTGTAGCGAAAATGCGAGCAGTATTGGCCAGAAGTAAATGATGGTAAAATATATGCAAACATTAATGTAGCGAACGCCGGCGAGACCAAATATGGACATTTTGTGGTTAGAAATCTACACCTTCAGAAGGTTTGTTCTCTCAAATTATCAACCTTGTTATCAATATCAAAATCATTGAAAACTTGTTTAATTTTTTAAATAAAATTATATGTATGGAGATTGCTTCGTATTTTAATCCTAATGACAAATTGCTTTTTCTGTTTTTTGGTTGATAAAAATAATACATAATGAAAAGTAACATTTATGAAATATCTGCGTTTAAGGAAAAATAAACTTACATATTAACATATCTGATTGTTTTACGTTGAAGGTTGGGACGGAAGAGGTACATAATGTTTTTCAATATCATTTCACTGATTGGCCAGATAAGAGTGTTCCCCAGGCTGTTCCACATTTGATTGACTTCATCTACGCGTTTAGAACAACACAGCAGAATTCTCCAAGCGACAGTGGACCAGTCATAGTACACTGCAGGTAACATAAAAAGATACATGAATGGAATGTTTATATTTTATATATGTACAGTGCGGTGCAGACATACGAACGTACATTGCAAAGATACAGAAGTAGATGTAGATATGAATAAATTTTACATGTTACCCAGCAAACTCTAAACGTTTTGGTTGTTATGTCAGAAAATGGCGTCTACACAATGTTGCAGCAACTTTATTGGTTAATACATTTGCATATAAAACATTTTAGTAAGTAGTCCATTTGTGACCAGGGGCGGATTACTATAAGCGGTCTTTAGACGGTATTAACGGTTAGCCAGCTGTAATCGTGACGTTGCTACTGGTCTGTGGTTATAGACCATTGCTATACCACGGTCAACCAGTTAGCCATCTTAAATTTTAAAGCATCTCAGCATTTGTAATAGGTCTACGGCGTTTATTTATGTTCATTTCGATACATTTGCGTGTTTCGAGCACGCACAATGTCGCCCTCAATCTTACGTTACCAGGGAGTGCTTGTTTGCGTTTCAGTACCTAAAGCGGTCTTAGGGAATACTGTTTTATAGCAATGGTCAGAAACTACTCTCACACTATCAAGACCTACACTGCGATTGGTACACGACCGACACCGTCGTGGCCTGGTCGTGATAGTGTGATAAGAGCTAAGAGCAACTTGCTCGTGACAAGGCAGTCGTAGTCGTTCTCACACGTGTAATTATTTGGCTAAAGTGGCCATTATTACTTTAAACCACTCGACTTTACCTTTACGCGTAACAATTAGAAGCGTCGATTTACAATGCACCCTCTCTTTAGAACATAAGGAACAAATTAACGTACTTGGTAACGAAATTTGGCGTAACGCGAACACCCTATCACAGATCCATGGCAACGACTAGGATGCCCTCCCCAAAACTGATTACTTTTCTGTGCCAAATTGACGCTTCTATTTGTTGCGCGTAAAATCGCGAAGAAAGGCTATATTTTGTTTATTAGATCTTTGCTTTAAACCAGTAAATGACTAGAGGGCAGGTCCTACTTCCTGTTGGATACGACCGGGTTGGTATGATCGCAGCGCTAGGTCGCGATAATGTGAGAGTTGCTTTAGAGGAATGACTTTAGTAAGACCCTAAGTGATAACGCCGGCTTTATTCGAGGAGTTAATACTACTGGTAAGTCGAATGGCCGAGCGGTTAGGAGGGGCGCTGCAAGCTATAGCCATAATATCGGCGCTGGTTCAAATGGCACGCTCGCCTATGGTTCTGGTGGTAGAACAAAGTCTTCTCGGATAAGGACTATAAACCGTAGGCCCAGTGTATACAATGGCTCTTGTGCACTATAAAGAACCCAGTACATCCTTCGAGACGAGTAGGGGGTTACCCCGGTGTACTGGAACAGACAGCCCCTGTGGTGGACGACGAGAGTTGCTGGTACCGGGTAGCGCAGACACGAAGGGATGCTTAGAGGCGAAGAAAGTCATTGATCGAGTTCCTAGTGCACATATCAAGCGCCCTGAGCATCTTGCATTTGATGGATATGTGCGCTATATAAAACTACATTATTATTATTATTATTATTGTTATTATTATTATTATTATTATTATTATTACCAGTTAGACCATTTTATAGCAATCCACCCCAGCTCTATCAATACCATTAAGAGTTAATCTTTATTAATGACCTAATATATTTCTTTATTAATGACCTAATATATTATTCTGAAAACAAGATAAATATTTTATCATAATGTGTACTGTTATTCGTATGGATTGCCAACACAAGAATCGTGTATCGGTTTATATTTGTCTGTGATTATTGTACTTAAATAGTGACCTAGTACTAATATAGTAACTGATACTCTGAAAAAAAACACCAATCTAAGGAATAGTGTCTCATGTTTTAATGTATTCATAATAGATAAATTCCCTTTACATACCATCTGAATCATCAAGTTTCAAAAGTTATTTGGGTGAGCCTCAAATAGTTTGTTGGTCATTTGTATAATTGTATACGATTATATGATTACTTAAATTCATTACTTGTTTCAGTGCTGGAGCTGGAAGGACAGGTACAGTTATTGTAATCGCTTCAATGTTGGACATGGCAAAGCAAGAAGGGAAGGTAGACGTGTTTAATTTTGTGCGGAGCATGAGGGAGAAACGTATCCAAATGGTTCAGACCGAGGTTGTATATCGGGGTTTTTTTAAGTTTCTAATGCAGTATGTTACAAACATGAACCATGGCTATTTTTATTTTTATTTTGACTGATTCTACCTATTATTATTCATTTTAATTCATCAAATTTATTCTTGTTTGATTTTTGGCTACGTCTTTAATTTAATTTGCATAATTACGATCAATCAACCAACATGGCAATATTCATGGCAGAATCCAATGTAAAGTGGCGCTATAAGAACAGAAAGTTTACACTAGTAAACAGTGTATCATCATTATTATAATTATCATTATCATCATTATCTTTAAATTTCTATCCCATACTAAAACGTCTATAGGAGCAATACAGATTCATCTATGCCGTTTTACTTGAAGAGTTGTTCTGTGGACAGACACAAATTCCAGTAACTGATTTATACCAAGTAATCCATGAACAGCAACAGGTGCATGGAACGCACTCAACTTTTGAGTACCAGCTAAAGGTATGTTACTGCTGTACTAGTACGGTTTATAATTAACCTACATTAATTCCTACCGATAGATATTATACTTTAGGTATAATGTATTACGTGACCAAAACACTGCCAATAGAAAGTATATGTGAATTTCAGTTTTTTTTTTCTAATTTGGTTACGATCTATACAGTTTTAAAAACCCAATAATGAGACTACTATGATCATCATCATCTTGTTTTCTGTCTACTTGCATGCTGAAAACAGTTAATTTCTCAATTTTTTCTATCATATGCTTTTTCATGATTGTATAGCTTTTATTTGTTTCCTTTTTGTCATCTAAAACCTTTACTCTCTTTTTACCTCATGGCCGCTTTCCTTCTATACTTCATTCAATAATATCTCTCCAAAGACCGTATATCCTCTACTTATACTTCCGATCCATTTCTTATTTCTGTCTTTTATTGTAGCTATTAAAGTTCTTTTCTCATTTACTCTCTTAAGTACTTGTTCATTTGTTAGTTTGTTTTTACAAATAATTTTCTCAATGTCCGCATTTGAAAAACCAGTCTATCTATTTCAATTGTTCTCATTGTCCAGGTTTCATAACCATATAGCTGTCTCTTATACACATCTAGATGTGTATAAGAGACAGCAATTAGAAGCGTCCGATTTACAATGCGCCCTCTCTTTAGAACAATTAAGAAACAATTATTGATGTAATTGTTAAACTTTCGCGTAACACAAACACTCTATCTCAGATCCATGGAAACGAATCCAAAAAAACCCTCTCCCTAAAGTGATTACTTTTCTGTGCCAAATCAACGCTTCCATTTGTTACGCGTAACTCGGGGAAAATGCCATCTTGTGTTTATAAGATCTTTGTTATAAAGTCAAATGAAGCCTTTTTAGCTTGTGTGAGCCATCAAATTCAAGTGGACAAGAAAAACAAACGTTTCTTACTGGTTGCAACATCTGAACTCTCGGGAAAAGTCTTTCACCAAGAGCTTGTTTAGGTGCTGTAAGTGGTTCGTGTTCCCTTTCTTCAGGGTTGCTACTGTCCCGTGGATAGAATGGCCTAGCATCGTATGATAATTGGTTGCGATCACGTTCTCGGTCAAGACTGGAAAGTAAGCGGCCACTATGTCTTTCACCGGTACCATGACGTCGTATTCTTTCCCGTTCCCGTTCTCTACTTCTCAGTCTTTGAATTAAACCTTGAAAACACACATACATAT
>NW_022719084.1:104784-130867 GCF_011630105.1 Anneissia japonica
TGATGATCGTACATCACATGCCAGGCTTCCCGACAACATATTGAAGAATCGTTCCAAAGTTGTGTTACCACGTAAGTTCTTCTATTTAGTAATTGTTATCTATATCCAAAATTATCAAATGCATACTTATAACAGATTATTATTATGATAGGTTATGTCGAATAGTTATGGTTCATTTATTTATCTATTTATTTAAATAAGTTGTATCTTGATTCATTTATCTTATAAAGTAAATAAAGCTCGTCCTTTCTTGATGACTCCATGCGCCAACGGAAATGATTACATCAACGCATCATTCTGCAACGTAAGTAAAACTTTCTGAGCAAATCATTAATAAACTGCATATTTTATTTAATTTTGTTCTCTAAACTATTATTATTATTATTATTAATATTATTATTATTATTATCCTTATTATCATTATTATCATTATTATCATTATTATCATCACCAATATCAAATACTTTGTCATTTCATGTGAATCTCGAATAAAAAATTATTATTATTATTATTATTATTATTATTATCATCATTATTATCCTTATTATCATTATTATCATCACCATTATCAAATACTGTGTCATTTCATGTGAATCTCAAATAAAAAATAATGGCCACATTCCACAATCTGTATTTGAAGAATATATCTGTTTTGTTTTACATTACAGGGCTACAACAAGAAAAACGCATTTATTGTCGCCCAGGCCCCAATGTCTGAGCCTGCTGACACTACTGTTGATTTTTGGCGTTTAGTGTTAGATTACAAGACTGACATAATCGTACAACTGAATGACAAAGACGAAACTTGCGCCGCATACCTTCCTCAACAGATGAATGAAGAGCTGAAGATTGATAAATTTACCATTAGCATCAAATCGTCTGAGCAGAACGACTTAATGATCGAACGGAAAATCATGCTACAGAAGGTCGTGCACATACTTCATTTACTCAAATATAACTCTCTTCTTATTTTTAGTGGCTACGTAAAAAAGTTTTAATACACTTTTTATTCATTTTTTTCCAATTGCTATACAACCAGTGGCATCACGCTCGGGCGCTGACGGGACAGAGCGCCAGAACCCCCAGGCATGAGGGGCCCGACGTAGTTCAAAAAATATATAATATAAACTATAATACCATAGTTTTATTCAACAGGGCCCCAACAGTTTTAAGCAATAAAATCTGGGCTCTGATGTTTGAAATTTGCTTCTGATTTTGTGATCAATCTGCTGTGCATTGTATATATATTATGAAAACATGTTTTGTTTTTCACTAAAATATTCTTTGTACTTATTTACACATACATAGAGTACTAGGCCTACTGTAGGCCTATACCAGTTCCGAAAGTTGGCCTATGTAATCTATGTTGTCTGAAATATTTGTTCTCTGTTAACTCAGTTGAACAGTTCATAAATGACATACTGTCAGCTCTGAGCACAAAAGGCCCCTCGGACCCCCACCAGGGGCCTTGACTCCGACTGCGGGCCCTACGTGTCCCTTGGTCCCCAGCGTCCCTTGGCCCCCAGCGTCTCTTTGCTCACTTATTAGAGGGCCCAAAACAGTCAGCGCCAGGGCCGCACAAACTTTTTGACACCACTGCATAAAACCCATTAAAATGCGTAAAAATGTCAGTTATTAAAGTTAATGTCAGAATTAAAAGTTAGGCCTACTTAGATTCTCTTCTGACACTCGGCACCAAAATGTTCATGAATATTTCCTCTTAAATCCTATAACCAACGGTTCTATTTGGAACATTTGAAAATAGTGTGGGCCGTCCATAATTTCATTGGCTTAATATGTTGTATTTCTTTTTCAATTCAGGACAATGATGTACAAGAGATTCTGCACTTCGAGTTTCGGCAGTGGTCTAAGGCAGAACCTGTTCCGAAGGTTGACTCGTTTGTCCGGTTTATTGCTGCCGTTCAAAGTGGTCACATTCCTCAAAGTAATCGGCCAATCATCATACACTGCCTGTGTGTTTAAATTTATTTATAATTTCTTCATTAATTTATTTGACCAAAATCGAAAGTTTACAGACAAAATACTTAAGTAAAAAGCCTCATAGTCATATATAATACTGATATATTTATAGTAGTCATAAATATTTATTTGTATTATGCTAATATGTTTTGCTATTGATTGATATTTAGGGATGGCGCGGTTCGATCAGGATTGTTCTGCTCTGTTTATTCAATAATCGATAAAATTAAAGAAGAGAAAATTTTAGATGTATTCCAAATACTGAAAACCCTGCGATCTGTTTGCCCTACAATGGTGAACACTAAGGTAGGTTCTATTGGGAAATAATATTATTTAAATGTCTAATGTTATTGTAAGAGTCAATGAAAGGTAATTATACAAAGCCACAAAAACTGTATTATTATTATTAT
Source organism: Anneissia japonica (assembly GCF_011630105.1). Classification (NCBI taxonomy): domain Eukaryota; kingdom Metazoa; phylum Echinodermata; class Crinoidea; order Comatulida; family Comatulidae; genus Anneissia; species Anneissia japonica. The sequence goes on from NW_022719084.1 coordinate 107,175, forward strand.
TATTTTTTTATCATTATTATTATTTCATTCATTCATTATTATTTTCTTATTAATCTATGTTATCTTAAATTAAAATAACAATAAAAGATATCTTAGTAGCAATTTATTCCAAAAGAAACACACATACCTGTACAAGATTTTTACATGAACTATAAGCCTTATTATTAGGCTTAGCGAGTGGAAATTTTTTATTTTTATTTTTTTTTTTTTTTTTTGTAACTTTTGTTACTGTAGTGGGATTTGAACCAGAACTGTGGAATTTGAAAACCAAGCTACAGCTCCACTTTATAATGAAGAAAATAATAATTAATAAAAAAAAATAAGTTATACCAGCAATAAAAAGTGTAATCTGAAGCCGTTAAAAATATACATTTTATTAATAAAAAAAATATGAAATGATCGGAGTAAAAATAATCATGTTTATTACAATAATTATCATAATGTTTGAATGACATTGACAATTATGATAATGTAATAATTATTCTGATACTGGCAGCTTAGCGTAATTGTATTATTATTATTATTATTATTACTTTAATGTCATTCTTAGAAATAGTATTAATATTTATGATATTGATAGTAATTTATATTATAAATTAATGCTTTCTTAGACATTTAAAGACATACTTAATTTATGTAATACTTGTAATATTTTATTTTTATTTTGTAGGTGCAGTATAGCTTTTGCTATGATGCAGCGCGGTGTTACCTTGACGGATTTGAAGCTTATGTCAACTTTTAGTTATAACATAGTCCATACCGTATGGTACTCAGAAGACACCTGATAGTCATAAGTTTATTACTGTTAATTTAATTGTTAAACTGGATAAGTATTATCATTTACTAAAATATATATCATAAAATAGTATCTTTGTTTTCACATCAAACAGCAAAAAAAGTTACAAAACTATTACAGAATTCAAATAAATGAAATCTCTATTGCAATGGCAAATGAATGTTTTAATATTTAAGTTGTAAAAAAAAAAACAATTAATGAACATACAATATTACAATACAAACCTGTTTACAAACAATTCTGAAAAATAAGTGACACACACGTCATCTGTTCAAATAAAAACAGAGCAAATCAAAGCACTGTAAGGTAGAGGAAGAAGCATGCTATCATTATTCAGATTGAATGATTGTTCTATAGTAGTGGAACAAGTCATCTCGGCTAGGGATTCTAAAGCATGGTTTCCATAAAAATCGCTACACAGTCGCCAGAGCCTTTTCATTGCAATCCCTACACTTCGCAGCAGTCCCCGACGCAATCGGGAATGCTTCCTCCTTCAACTGACCAATCAGCATCGCCAAATAAGTTGGTGATGGCGTGTAGCGATTTTATGGAAACCAGGCTTAGGTCGTAGGTTCACTCAATAGGCTTGGTTCACTTTATAGAACCTGGAATATCACTGAAGAATGACCATTTTCTTTATTTACTAAAGTTGAAATGTTACCATAACAGTTTAAAAAAAAAAACTATGTTCACCGTCACAAAAAGTCAGTGGTAGAGGGTAGTGATTCTATAGAACAATGTTATATTTAATATACGGTACAATGTATTGGACAATTTTAATTGACCTTTCTAAAAATGACTAGATAATCACAAAATTACAAATATTGTTGCAATAGACAAAATGGAATCTACACATTTTGGCAGTTTTAGCGAAGGGGAGGTTGTAAACAGGTCGCAGGTATTAGAAAGACAAAAAGTAATATTACCAAACGATATGAAACATTTTACAAAATATACACTGTTATTTTTGAGGATTGATTTTAACTCCAACTCCTTAAAAGGTAATGCCTTGAAAATGACAGTGTAGCCAATATTGTATCCTATTTTCCAATAATTTATAATTGCTTTAGATATATATCTAAATATGTATTCATAGGCACCATCATGTTCACTCTTTTTATGTATTGATTGTAATTTCTGGTTTAATGGTCAAGGATTTTTATTTTTATAGATTTTGATCTATTTTTACTAACAGATAATTAGTTTTTTTGTATTTTTTATTTGATTTATACTTTAAGAATCAATCTTTAAAACATTATTTTTTAAGAAAGTCAAGTCATTATAATGTTGATAAAACACAATACATCACCTCATCTAAAAATCAATAATGGTGAGTGTTTTGTCTAATGGCCGCATGATTTGGCTCCAGATGTTGCTTTCGAAATTCCTTGAATGCTGTGTTTAATTATAAGGCTTGTAGATTATCTAGGCAGATTATGCTATTGACAGTGTCAACAGAAAATTCATGACAAAGTACTACTGTATCAATAATTCAAAATGGGAATTATCCATAATAATGTTGAGTTTATTGCGATCTAGTAAACACACCTTAGGTCTACACAAAAAATAATTTATTGAACTTGAAAAAAAAAATATTTTAAGGTAGAATATTTTACAAATATAATACAAATAACCAAAATAATGAAATCTAGTCTTAGGATACAGACTAGTATATAATTGTAATCAGGTCTCAGTTTATGGAACGATAAAAGTTTTAATGTCAAGCGACATAAAACAATGTACAAGTTATTTATAGCATTCTTTTAATTATTATTAATTAACGGAAAATTAATCAGCACGAGATATTAATTTTCTAGAGCGATTTACTTTCATATAATGTTGTTAAAAATATCTTGTTCTTTGTAAGACAACCTCTATTATGATGACAGATTTGTTATTGAATTAAATAGGCATACACTGAACCATTTGTTTCTGAATCGAATTATCTTTATTGCTGGCTGGTAGAAATGGCAACAGCGCTGGTTCTTAACGCATTTACTTTATGACCGAGATAAAAAAAAATAAATGTTATGTCAAACCCCCATTATTATAGGGATATTTCAGGCTTTAAACACGTTTTACTACTGAGATCATAAATCATCACATACGCACCTACAAGACAAAAGCAATATAAATGGTCCTCGATAAAAGATACCCCAACATATCAAAACACTATTGCAAACCAAAGAAATGCCCACACCCCTTGAAACAATAAAAAAAAAAAAAAAAAACGAGATTAAATTGCCTTTCACATCTATTCAGGTTCCGTTTCCAGTTCCGGTACCGGTTAAGAAATCGGACTTGTATTCTTCACATCTATTCCTATCCGGTGGCCGGGTCCGGCATCCGGCAACCGGATCAAATCGGTCCTGGAGCGATTTTTTTTAACCGGATTCAAAACTTGTTTAAGCCTAGCCTATGCTAGAACTTGGCTATGTTATTAAGCCTACTATATTATATAAATATACGGTTTTAATAGATAAGATTAATTTAACATGGACATAGTAATTCATAATTAAACAATACATTACATTTAAATGTAATATAATAATGTTAATGAATAAATAACAATAATTAAAACATGTACATAGTATCTACAATAATAAAATTATTTTCCAAACATAAACAGTACGATGCAACTCGCGACGCAAGTTCCTCGTACTGCGTACGTGACGTCTGCGTGATGCCAGCTTCAAACGCAGTAGATTTGAACAGAATCGACAAAAACTGGACGAGGAACCGGAACTGAAAACGGAACCTGAACTGGAACCTGAATAGATGTGAAAGGCACTTAAAGATTGCTACATCAGTCAAGTCTCCAAACAACATTCTACGATGCTACATTCCCTCAAAATATAGGACTTTAATCTCAAGCCTTTTCTCAAATCATGATTTATTAATTGAAAAAGGTCGCTAAGTAGTAGAGAAAACAAAATCGCTAACTTTTAATTAAACATATGGTTTTAAATTATTGTAACGTGTAAGCTACCGGTTCTAAAATAATAATAATAATAATATTAGTAATAATAATAATAATAATACTGATGTAGTTTTATGTAAAAAAATAACATTCAGAGATGATAGACGATCACAAGTAGCAATATAATGGTTCCAATCGCCGGTTGATTGGATTGGATATAGTTGGTGTAAGCACCAAGGATAACCCACGAAAGTCTGAAGAAGACTTATTTCCAGTTGGGTCCTTCTGGCGGTGATTGAGCAGTATACTGGACCGGGAGACAATCCCCCAACTCTTTTCCGAATAGTTCAGCGTTTTTTAACGTGCACCCGTGCCATAATGCACACGGGACCAACGGCTTAAACGTCTCATCCGAAAGACGGTGCGCTATTGTAACTTGCATTTTAGCCCTCCAGGGAAAACACAAAAGGAGCAGCGATGGGAATTGAACCGGGGACCTACAGATATCCATGGTTCAGCGCACACACAGTGGCTACCACCACCACCAAATATAATGAGTAAATAAATAGTTATTATTTTTTGACAATTATTACATGATAAATGAACTATACATAAAAACGATATGTTTCGACGTACTACACGTCATCATCAGGCAATGTCGTGTATGACCTGCCGGGTTTCATACAACCGGTCAAATACAAGGGAAGTTATGTATATTAATTATTAATGCGGAATACTGTGGTAAGTCGTATAAAGATTTCGAATGAAAGAGTAATGTTGTAATGAGTTGTTTGTTAAATGAAGGATTTCTCCCAATGTAATGGGCTTTCTTTAATTTTAAGTTGGTAATTAGAGTAGTGAAACAATGTGAATTAGATGTGTCTTCGCATGTAACTGATTTTTAGAAAGTGTTGAAAATGTGTGAGGACTTGTCTCGCGTCTCGGATCAAGTGCTGCTTTGCTCGTGTTTTTAGGTTTCTATTGGTATCACATACCCAGTTGCACCCCGCGCAAGTAAATTCATAGAAAACATGGGATTAGTTGGGACACAGTCTTTTACTTTGAAAAAGAATAGATAATTTAAAAGATTTAAAGGAAGTTTTACATTAATATTTGAGTAATTATTTTTGACCATGGATTTGATTTCTTCTTTTCAGGGATATACTACACCACATGAGTTTATTGCGTGTCAAGGTAAATAATGTTGAATGATTGTACCCTTCATACCATCATACGGTACATTTTAATTCAACAGCGCTGTGCGTTCGTTACGTATTTTAATTATTCCGCGTTTATAATTTCATGTCCAACTGTTGCATCAGTCAATGATATGTGGAGAATGATTTGGCAGAAAAAGTCTACGATTATTGTGGTAGTTACCAACGTTGTTGGGGTATGTGTCTTCAATATGTAGAGGGATGTGTTGATTATGGTAGTGTTTTATGAGAGCGAGGTTTTAATAGGCATATGTCGTTTTTTCCTAAATAATAAATTAAAAAACGATGTTTGACGACTATTTTATTATGACCATTTGCAGCGAAAACGTGAGCAATACTGCCCAGATCAAAATGATAGTAATTTATACGCAAATATTGCTGTAACGAACGGCGGCGAGACCAACTATGGGAACTATGTGGTTCGAAATCTACAACTTCAAAAGGTTTTTCTTTTAAATTATTAAACCATTATCCTTGTCATAAAAATCATTGAAAAACTAAATTTAATTGTTTAGACAATAATGTATTGCATGGAGTTTTCGTAGTTGACCTAGCTAAATTCCTCCTCGTTCTAATCCCAAGGAAATGTGATTAAATTGTTTAATTCCAATAAAACAATTTATCACATCATATATTTTCCAGTAGGCCTAGTAGGCCTAGCGAAACTTTCCTTTTACAACATATTTATATTTATTTAAATAATTATACATCTCTCTTTATTGTCTCCCTTCAAACATACACATATACAATAAACATAAACATAAAGACCAAAATGAAACCCTTCGCTTATCGAGTTTTGGTCTTTAAATATAATATAAATTAAAATACTGAATTGATAGCCTAAAATGCACTAAAAAATAATAATTGATAATGGTAATAATAATGATCGTAGTAATAATAATAATACCTAAAATAATAAGTAAACAAAATAGTGTCATTAATTAAACAATATTACTGTCAAATACGAAGTTACAGAAGCAATGTTTTTTGAAAATTAATATTTAGCTAATAAATATTGTTTGGTTTTAAATGAAAATATTTTCTTTGATTTTGGTATATTGGTATATAATTTTGGTATATTATTGGTATGTTATTCAAATATTGGTATTCCAATTATTTTTATATTATTTCAATGTTTTAGGCCATGATAAATTAGGCCTAGGCTATAATGGTCTGGGCAAGTTAAGTGCGAAGTTGAGGAATTATTAATTAAAAGGGTTGTTAAATTTAGTATCCTTGGGACGAGTTACAAATTTATAATATATATCAATAGTATGTAGTAATCTAAAATAGAACAGATATATGTTTTAGTACACATAAATTGTACAACTTAAAAATATCTAAAATATTGAGTTTAAACAAGGGAATAGATTGAGCTCTAAAATCAGAGAACGTAACACATCGAATATATATTTTTTAATAAGAAAAATATTGTTTAAATAAGTACTTCCCCAAACTTCGATCTCATTGGTTAATAAAGGCTAAATATAAAAATAAAAGAATTATGAATGAGCAATAAAATAGAGTGGAATAAAATATCTTAACTTATATAGAATACCTATTTTTTTCCTTACATTTTTACACAGATTATTAATATGATTTTTCCATGACAAATGCCGTAAAACTCATGGACAAAATCCCTACCGTATTTACAGACAAGGCACGATTCGGTTAACTGCTTTGCCTGTATTATGAAATAAAATGTAGTTAGTTTTGCTAGAATTAATTGTTAACATAGAATTACACCATTCTGATACTTTAAATTTAAATTTTCATTTGCTTCATTAAGATCAATTGTATTAGATGAAAATGAATTGGCAAATAAACGAAAATCGAAATAACCAATTGAATTAGGGAGGTCGTTAATATATATTAGAAAAGTATTGGACTAAGAACAGAACCTTGTGGTGCACTATGAATTATTTCCCTCTAATTTGAACGGAAGTTGTCGTTACATACGGTATATATTGGGTTCTATTTCTTAAATAATCAATTAACCAAAGTAGGGTTCAAATCGGATACCGTAATTAGATACTAAAATATTATGATTAATAATATCAAACGCTTTACTAAACTCAATAAAAATTCCAAGAGAACAATAACTTTTATTAATATCCGAAAGTAATACGATAACTAAATTAATTAAAGATAATGTTGTATATACTGTACGATTGAGATACGAATTACAGTATTGACACACGATTAATTACTTTAAAGGTTGGGACGGAAGAGGTACATAGTGTAGTTCAGTATCATTTCACTGATTGGCCAGATAAGAGTGTTTCCCCACGCTCTTCCACATTGATTGACTTCATCTACGCGTTTAGGTCAGCACAGCAGAATTCTCCAAGCGACAGTGGACCAGTAATAGTACACTGCAGGGACATAATAATGTACAACAACCATTTAATATTATTATTACTTCGCCATGCGAACCTTCAAACAATAGTAATACTTCGTCCAAAACCAGAGTACTGTCGCTAATTGTTAAACTGAGTACTTATGAATGTGGCAGTATTGTATACTCTAGTACAGAGAAGCTTTTACTCTTAACTTTGGCAATAGAAGGTCGATTTCCGTAAATGAGCTATAATTTTAAAGCTTATAATGTGGAGACATGTGAATTTATGTAAAAAACAATCTCTTTTTTTTGTCACTGATGATGCTTTTGGCATGGCAAGCCTCATATAATAAAGATATACATGGATGGATTACTTTTATGTGTACAGAGCAATACGCTACATTCCTACTACACATGGAGAGATACAAGTATGTCGCAGAGATACAGAAATAGATGCAGTTACAGATCAGAATATTTTTTTAAAGTCACCCAACAACCACTGCATGTGTTGGTTAAGTGTTATGTTATGTCAGAAAATGACATTTACACAACGTTGCAGCAATCTCATTGGTTCATAAATAGATTATTTTATTTCCACTTAAAACCTTTAGCACCAAACTGTACATTATTGTAACATCAGCTTGATAGCTGAATAGTTGGTAGATTTTGTACCTTCAAGTTATATAAGAAAGTATAATACATACTCCAAGTACTGAAATACACGCCATCGTGTTGGGATGCAATATTTCGACATTAATTATGTCATCATCAGGTGTTTAGAGATAAAACACTTTCAGGGATCAACTTGATATAATATACTGTAACTTACACTAACTTAAAAAGAGGCCTCATAACACTGCAAACAGCACTCCATTATGTATAATGCACTAGACTCTTAAATACTGTAGCACAAATTAAGGTACTCAATAAATCAAATCAATGCGCACTCAAAATAAATGGTTTAAAAATTACTAATAATCATTAACGTTTCTGTTCCTGTACAACCAAAACAGCCATCCCTTAATTGCAAGATGATTCATCATACCTAATACGATGCTACAATTCTGAGCATAACTATAATTCTAATGATGGTTAATTCGTAAATCCTAATATAAAACTTCTCGCTAACTATAGCGACTATATCGGTCTCAATTTTACGATCTTATTCAATCATTAATTATTGATGTTATACGATAGATTATGATCCATTTTACAATGAAGTTTAATCCAATGATATTTAACTTACCGGTTGAACTGCTCAATACTCATAGAACAACCGTGTTAACTTTCTCAAATAACTAAATTACACTACAGAATTCTCGAACGCTTCTCTCTCTACTAAAAATAATTTGCTGTGTCTTATCGGAGCGCGAAAAAAAAAACAAAAAAAAAAACACAAGTGTGAGACAAGTAACATGAGAGGTGCTCATTTCTTTCCCTTACGAAATAAAGACATACTTTATTTATATATTACTTATAATATTTTCTTTATTTGTAAGTGCAGTATAGATTTTGCTACGATGCAGCGCGGTGTTACCTTGACGGATTCGGAGCTTATGTCAACTTTTAGTTATATCAAAATCCATATGTTACTCAGAAGACACATTTGATAGTGTTAATTTAATTGTTAGATTGGATAAGTATTATCAGTCATTAAAAAGAATTATTACTAATAATATCCTTGTTTTCACACCAAAATTCAAGAAAAGTTTAACAATTACAGAATGCCAACAAATGCAATCTCTATTGTCATGGAAAATGCCTCGTTTAACATTTACAAATGAACTTATAATATTACAATACAAATCTGTTTACAAACAATTCTAAAAAATAAGTGACACACGCCATCTATTCAAGCAATAACAAATCAACTGACTGACATGGATAATGTAAATTGGTATGAAATTGTAAATCATATCACCATTGATGATGCTCCAAATGATTTTGAAACAAAGTTTTTAAAAATGGCAAATCTGCATGCACCGCTAAAGAAAAAATGAATCAGGTGTTAAAATTTCAGAACAAAAGTATGTTAATTACCAAGTGATTAAGTCTCTATTGTTTAGATGGATAAAAGAAAGCCTATAGGATTAAGTAGTATATCGTAACAGGAACTTGCGTCTATGTCTACATGAACTGAAATTTATATATACTTTTATCAAATGATTTGAATTAATTTAATTATTTGTTATTATTTAATATTTTCACACGGCCCAGATAGGCCTATAATACCTCCACAGGCTGCATATTAAAAACCAGGGGTATAGACCTACTGCATGCAATGCCATTGTTACAGTTCGACAGACCTACACAATTTTTTCTATTGGTTCCACAAAGAATGGGTCCACATTTTAAAATTGGGTCCAGATTTCTCATATTTTGCCTAAAATTGGTAATTTTGTAAGAAAATGGGTCCAGATTATTAATATTTTTGCGTAAAATGGGACAACTTTTAAGAAAAATGGGTTCACATTATTTGAATTTACACGTAAAGTGGGTCCACACTGTTTAAAAATCCTGACTACGTCATTGACTGCATTGTTACTTCCTATAAACCAATCTTGTCAAATTTTATCCCTAACCATGGGGATTTTATTTTGATATGAAATATTTTACAAAATATAGGCCTACACTGTTATTTTCGAGGATTTATTTTAACTTCAACTCCTAAAAATGTACAGAATAACTCCTTCGTAATTAAAATATTGTATTGAAAATAACAGTGTAACCTTTTTATGGTTAATGGTTTTCCATTTGTAATTACTCCAAATATATACCTAAATATATTCCATGACACTATTATTTTCACTCTTGTTATGTATTGATATGTATTGGTTAAATTGACTGAGATTTTTAGCTATTTTTACAAATAGATTTGTTTTTGTATATTTATTTAATATATACTTTTAAGTGTAAGTAGTAAGTATGGACGTTATAGGAGGTTATTAAATATGTAAAGTAAACAATGGGAATAATATGAAAACAATTGTTTTAATTATATTAATATTAAATAAATATTTTAGATAATATAAATAAATAAATAAAATATATTATAAAAAAGAAAATATGAATTTGAGTTGGTATGTGTGACATATTGAAATTGAAAACAATGAAAATTGGTGTAAACAAAAGGTGTTTGCACGTGCGATGTCGGCATTTCAAAAGGGATTAATTTCAATTAAACAACAGGTATAAAACAATAGAAAGGATGTGCGGCTTAAAAAAGGTGTTATGTAGTTAATTAATTTTAGGAAGTGCGGTGTCGGTGTTTCAAAGGGATTAATTTCAACTAAACAATATGTATAAAACAATAGAAAGGATGTGCGGTGTCATTGATAGTATAAATTAACAGTTTGTATAGTAACGTGATATACGGGTGGTACGTTACGATAAGAAGGAATTCTATTGGATGAAAGATATTGGTCACTTACATCGCGGAGACTAGATAGTTTGAATAGCCCGGGTGAACATGGTTAATGGTTATTAACTTATAGAGCGCAAAATACAAAAAGTCTCTAAGCGCTATCAGGCAAGTGTAAAGATGGAACGGAAACCAAAACCACAAAATAAAAAGCAGTGAAATTTGAATACCATGCCAGCACCCAAACCGAAGTATGGGGATACGCCCTCATCGCTGGCTAGGGTTCAATCTAATTGAACTAAAGTCAGCACCTGTTGAGTTTCGGCCATCTCGGATTCGGGCGCCTCCTATCCTAGTTAAGGCTATAAAAGCTAGCTGGCATGGAAATAGGAAAAAAAATAAATTAAAGGGACGAGAATAAGTTGGTCTTAAGTCGTTCTTTGAAAATGGTGACAGAAGGTGACTCACGAATAAATAAAGGTAACAAGTTCCACAACTTGGGCCCAGCACCAATAAACGGTCGCTCCCCGCAAGACTTCAACCGAAAGGATGGACAATAAAGATTGGTTGAGTCAGTTGTTGACCGGAGGGAACGAGTGCAAGTTGCAGAACGAACCTTAATTAATTCGGAAAAGTATTGTGGTGATAACTTGTGAATTGATTTGTAAACATATAAAAGTACTTTGAATTCAATACGCTGTTTCACTGGCAACCAATGAAGACGACGAAGAGTAGGGGTGATGTGATGGAATTTAGGTGTCGTTCTTGAAGTTTGAAGATATGAAAAAGGTAATAGACGGGCTGTCTCTTTTACACATCTAGATGGGTATAATCGAGGTACACTGATAATGTACAATATCCGTTGTCAAGGGCCTGCAAAATATCATTATTAACTTTCATTACAGCAGATTCCGTACTGTGTGCTTTTCTAAAGGCTGACTGGTAAGAATCAAATAAACTATTGGAATTTAAAACTTGACAAGAATTGAACAGACAACTTTCTCAATGATCTTGGCTACAAAAGGGATATTAGTAACTGGCCGATAATTGATAAACGAATGAGGATCCAATGTTGATTTTTTTAAGAGTGGCGTGATAATACCAATCTTTAAAGAGTCAGGAAAAATGCCGGAGGATAGGGACGAATTGACAAGATAACGAAATAATGAGACAGCACAACTGAGTTTACGAACAATCTTGGTAGGGGAAGGATCCAAATCACAAGATTTCGGTGCCATAGATATAAGAAGTTTTGCAACCGTGTCTTCACTGACTGTCTCAAAGCTTTCAAGTTTGGTGATATGACATGAGGGATGAGATGCGGCCGTGAAAGATGAAACTTCAGATTTGATAGAGATACTCTGACGCAGACGTTTGATTTTATCAACAAAAAATGTGTTAAAGTCAGTAGCCAACTGAAGCTTACTGGATGATGGTGGTAAATTTGCCACGGTTGTCCTACCAAGTAGCTTGTTGGCAAGTTTGAACAGTGCTCTCTGATCATGTCCACATCCATCGATCTTAGACTGGAGGTAAGAAACCCGAGAATCTTCAAGCGTACGGTGGTAAATATTGCATTGAATCTTATACTCGGAGAAATCACAATGATCTTGAGATTTCAGCCATTTCCGCTCAGCTTTACGTCTGTCTCTTATACACATCTAGATGTGTATAAGAGACAGGTCTTAGATTTTAATGGGGCCAGTTCATCTCTAAGTAAGGTAAGTGTATTGTTGTACTGGGTTATTGCGTTGTTCACATCCATGTCATCACTAAAATTAGAGAGAGAATGCGCAATTCTCCGATCGAGAATGTTAATGTCAATGTTGTTAAATTTTCTAAAAGTCACAACTTTCTTGGCAGGTGCTGGTTTGCGTGCATCGAGTGTAACGTGAAGACAGAAATGACCAGACAAGGGATATTCATGAACCAGTGAAAGTTTCAAAAGATTAGGATTATTTGTAATGACAAGGTCTAGTGTATGTCCTTGTTTGTGAGTTGAAGAATTTATCAGTTGAGTGAGATTAAGTGAATGAATTATATCCAGTAAACGAGCAGTATGTATATTACTCGGATCATCTATATGAATGTTGAAGTCACCAGTAATGACAAGATTTGAAGATAAAGAATATTGTTCTAAAAGGGTCGAAAAGTCAGAGAAAAATTGCAGAGTTGGATGAGGCGGAGGTCGATAGATTGTTAAAAGTGTGAACCTCTTAGAGACAGTTTTAATCACAGTCTCACATGCTTCGAAAGATTGAAACTGATCTAATCTCATTAGCATATAGTGGCATATAACATGAATAGACTGATGACGTTACATCATGACAAGAGTGATCTCTATTGGATGAGAGATTTTGGTAACTAAGAAAATGCAGTGACTTGTTGTTTTTGAATAGCCCAGGTAAACGTGAATAGGTTTATGACGTCTTGTATTCAATTTTAATTAAGATTACGTCCGATGAGTATAACGAAAAGCCGATAGATATGCGGTCACATGATGTCATGAGTGAAATTAACCAATGAAGGATATGTTAAATCGTTGTTAAATGCGGGGGTATTTTTTAATAATAGTAGTTAAAATAATATATAATGGTAGTAATAAAATGATAATGAAAATAAAAATAGTAATAAAATTGTAATTATAATAGTAATAATACTGGTATAAATGTGTGTTTGTTGATGGTAGTGTAGGCTCTATAAAATAAGGAGACTTTTTTAGGTATATATTTTGAAAAAAATAGCGTCATTTGAGGAAAAAATATAAGCATGGAAACTGAAAGAATTGCACGAGAAATCAATCCAGCGTTTGTAGCATATAAAATAGGTAATGATATGGAATATATAGAGGATGTGAACTGTAATTTTTATTTTCAAATATTGTGAAAAGATGTATAAAGCGTGCGATGAACAATTCGATTTCTGTAGGCTCATGTAAAGAGCGATTTCTATTGTTTCAGATGTATCAGTGACCGCTGGTGACTCTATGGTTTGAATTAACCGCTTCTAACGTCAGGTAATGCCTTTATTTCTGTAGTGTATACATTTAGAAGAAATTTGGGGTAAGAACATAAGTTTAGTTGTTTCAACTTCATCAAATTAAGCAATTCTTTTAGGTAATACCTATCCACAAAGTTCGTGTTCAAAGTTAAAACATAACTTTGTTTTTAGAGTGAAAAAACATGAACATGGAAACTGGAAAAATTGCACGAGAAATAAATTCAGCGTTTGTGGCATATAAACTAGGCAATGACATGGAATATATATACAGTAATTTTTTTAAATATTGCGAAAAGGTGTATAAAATGCACAATGAACATCTTTATAATTTAACTAGGGCGGCAGACAGATCTCTAAGGGGAACGTTCTTTACACTCGCTCTACAAAAAATATCAGAATTTAACGGATCAGTTGCAGTTTTGCTCTGAAAAAGTCTATCAATGAACTGTGAAAGCCTTTAAGGTAACATATTTGAATTTTATTTTGGATACTATACCAGAATTCTGAAATTTTCACAAATGATGGCTTGTACGACTCCCGCGTCCAAAGATCAGCTGACGCTCAACGCGGGAAATATAAAAGATAGTCTAAGAAGCATGAAACCTATATACATGAAAGTTGATGAGGTAAATACGAAAGGAGAGTCATTTATGGAACCTCAGGACATATACAAGGCATTGCTAAATTATGTAGAAAGCCAAAATATTTTTGGTGTACAAAGAATCAAGAATTTGTGGAGGCTTTATATTGATTCTCTGCAAGATAGGGTAAATTTGATAACATCCGGAATCAATATCAGAGGTAAGAACATTCAAGTTTATGAACAAAATCCTTACCTTCACCGGGAAGACTCAACCCGAGTAATCATTAAGACCTACCTCTGTCGGTGGCAGACGACGAAATCAGGAAATCTCTAATACGTTTTAATTGCAAAATAATAGGAAATATTCAACGCATGAAATTAAGAGTTGATGGGCATCTGACAAACTGTTTAAATGGTGACCGGCTTGCATTTGTGGAAACGCTCAATACTGCACTACCAAGGTTCATTAGTGTAAGTGGATTTAAAGGAAGATTCTTTCACAATGGTCAAAAAGATGAGAGAGCGATATGTTCCAAATGCCTAAAGCAAGGGCACAGTGCAAATGAATGTACAAATGAGCTTGTATGCCATATCTGTGGTATACAAGGGCACAAAATAGACCAATGTAGTGCGGTTAAACTACTGCATGATACGTCTGGAGAACGTCTAATTCAAGAGGTATGGACAAGAGTGGTAGAACAGAATGAAAAAGACACAGACACCGACAACAGTGAAGATGAAAGTGATGACTCAGGTAGCACAAGTGATGCTGAGAATGAGAAGGAAATCGAAGAGCGAAGTGAAACAGCAGATACCAAAAAGAAAAAGGGAAAGATTACAGATTTCATAAAGTCGTTACCAAACGAACAATCAAAATCGAAAAAGAACTCTACAGATAAAAAAAAATAGAAGAAGATGCAGCGAACGTTGTCTCTCCAACCCAGCCTGGAACCAAGAGAAGAAGAAAATCAAGTAAAAGTAAGAAGAAAAACAAAAAATAGTTAAATATTCATTCCTTGATAAACTCATGCTAAATACAAGGATCTCGATAAATCACATTCATAAAAATAGTAATAATAATAATGATGACCCCGATTCACCGATCACGAAACATGTCCTTAAATGCACTATGCAAGTACTGTACGTTGTCATGGTTGACCGTAAACAATAGCATGAATATTATTAACAATAGGCGTTTGGGTGACGATCTTAACTTTCTATGCAAATTTTAGTATTACTTACAGCAATCTGTTATCTATGTCTGACTTACAGATACATATAAAACTGATGTTTACAACCAATAATCTGTTGGACGTAATTAGGGTTAAAAAAAAATTAATAAATAAAAAAAAATAAAAAAAATAAAATAAAGAATAAAAAATAAAATAAATAAATAAAACAAATAGGTAAACAAACAAAATTGATAGATACTTATTATTTATTACACTTATATATACTTATATACTTATTATATATTAATTTATTAAATGACACCTAACATTCACTTCTTGTCTCTCAATGCTAGAGGATTAAGAGAGAAGCATAAGCAGAAATGTATTTTCAAATGGGCAAATGAAAATAAAGTTGATATATTTTTCATTCAAGAAACGCACTTGACCCGTAATAAAATAAATCAATATGAATTTCTTTGGCAAGGTCAAGCGTATCATAGCTTTGGATCTTCTTACTCAAGAGGAGTTTCAACTCTGATTAAGGATTGTGATACCTATAAGGTTAATAAAACACAGATTGATGAAAATGGTAGATTTGTCATTATAAGCATCACAATAGACATATCGTCATTTGTGCTTGTTAATGTATATGCACCAAATACTGCAAGTGAACGAAGTGTTTTTTATAGAAAGTTAAACAATATTATTAAGAACTTTATAGTTAATGAGGAGAGTAACATCATCATATCTGGAGATATGAATTGTGTTTTAAATAAAAATTTAGACCAAAAAGGCAATAAAAGCATAACAGACAATTCAATATATACATTAATGAACTTTATGAAAAATGTTAATGTAATTGATGCATGGAGGACACTTAATCCCACAAGAACTCATTTTACATGGCGTAGAAAATCAACTCAAACATATAGAAGACTAGATTATATGTTTATCTCTCAAAATCTAATACAATCTGTTTATTCATGTGACATAAGACCATCAATTCTCACTGATCACCAGGCCGTCTCGTTAAAACTCATAATCAATAATTAAAAAAAAGAGGGCCAGGCCTGTGGAAATTAAATAATAAACACCTGGAAGATGAAGAATTTATTAAAAATATTACAAACATAGTTAACCAAGCCAGGACTGAAGAGTTAAACCCACGGGATAAATGGGAGATAATAAAATTTAGAATTAAAAAATTTTCAATTAAATTTGGAAAAACAAAAAATAAAAAAAAGAATGAGAGAAAGAAACAACTTAAAAATAAAATCAACAGATTGAATAATCTAATATTGCAAGACAATAGTAAGCACCTTGAAATTAAACTTGAAGAAAACAAAAAAAATCTTGAAAATATATATATGACAGAAGCAAAAGGAGTCCAAGGTCTAGATTAAAATGGATTGAAGAAGGGGAAAAAAATACAAAGTACTTTCTTGGCATCGAAAAAAATAACAGCAACAAAAAGGACATTAAACTACTTAAAAAACAAGACGGTGCTTTTACTTCAAACCCCTTTGAGGTACTTGAAGAACAAGTTAAATTCTTTTCTAACATTTACGCTAGTAACAAAATTTCAAACTTAACAATTAATAAATATTTATCACATGTTGATTTAAGGAAACTCACAGAAGATGAAAAACTAATATGTGAAGGCGAACTGACATTATTAGAACGCGAACAGGCCGTCATGCAAATGAAAAAGAATAAAGCACCAGGGTGCGACGGCTTAACGATTGAATTTTACCAAACCTTTTGGCATATTATTGATGACATTGTTTGTGACGCCCTAAACTTCTGATACATAGACAAGCAATTCTCCAACACGCAACGAAGAGGTGTCATAAATTTAATTCATAAAAAAGGAGATCATCATGATTTGAATAATTGGCGACCGATTACCTTACTCAATTATGATTATAAAATTGCAACATTTGTACTGACAAAAAGACTGCAATCAGTTATTAAATCAATTATTAATAATGATCAAAAAGGTTACGTAAATGGCCGGTTCGGGGGCGAAAACATACGATTAACAGAAGATATAATCAATTACATGGATAATGAACAATTAGAAGGAGCACTAATAAGCCTCGATTTCAAAAAGGCTTTTGATACGGTTAACAGAAATTTTTTAATAGCAACCTTAGGTAAATTCAACTTCGGAGACTCTTTTATAAAATGGGTAAAAACAATATATAAAAATACAGATAGTGTATTCACTAATTCTGGCTGGGTGTCAGAAAGCTTCACTATGAAACAAGGCATAAGGCAAGGCTGCCCTCTATCAGCACTTCTCTTCATACTCGTTGCCGAGATACTCGCAACGAAAATAAGAACAACTGAAACAATTAAGGGTATTGATATCCCTTCTGGTAAAGACAATGATGAAAGTGTTAAAATAGCACAGTTAGTAGATGACACGGTATTATTTCTGAAAAACACAGAAAGTATCACCAAAAGCATTGAGGTGATTGAACAATTTGGTAAAAGGTCTGGTTTAGAATTAAATAAAGGGAAAACAAATACATTGTGGTTAGGCAGATTAAAAGACTGTAAAAGTAAGCCAGGTAATTTATCGTGGACAACAAGACCGATTAAAATTCTTGGTATTCATGTAGGTCATGAAAAGGACTTCTGTTACAAAAAGAATTGGAAAGAAAAAGTTGAATCACTGAAAAAAGTATTAACTGAATGGGAGAAAAGAAGTCTAACAGTTTTTGGTAGAATAACCATCGTTAAAACTCTTGCATTATCAAAGCTTATTTATAATGCTAGTATTCTTGAAGTACCAGAAAGTATTATCAAAGATGTTGAAAAAATTATTTTTAAGTTCATTTGGAAAAATAAAAAAGATAAAATAAAAAGAAGCACCATGTATGGAGACTACGAACATGGGGGTCTTATAGTAACTGATTTTAAGTCGCAAGTAATGTCTTTTAAAGTTAAGTGGCTTAAACGTTTACACGACAACGAGAAGGCGAAATGGAAATTCCTACCATTAAAATATTTTGAGAAAATTGGACCAACTTGCCTTATCTCAAATTTTACAAAATTACCTCAATGTATCAAAATACCCCCCCCCCCTTCTATATTTCTATTTTAAAGGCAATGTCACATGTCAATGATATGCTGTTTTTATATCCCAAATGTTTCAGTGATATTGCTGAACAATACTTATGGGGAAACAAATTTGTGTGTATAAATAATAACTCGGTATACTACCAGAATTGGATAAACTCAGGAATATTAAAGGTTAAAGACATCATAAAAAACTACAATTTTCTCCCATCTCTTGAGCTTAGAAATAAATTGAATGCCAAACATAACTGGATGTCAGAATATTCATGTTTGTTAAAAGCAATTCCTAAAGAGTGGAAGAGTGTATTAACAAAAAATGTAGTTAGTAATAAGGATATGCCCAAGCATACAAGTATTAGAAACCACATTCTAAAAATGACAACAAATCAAATTTATTGTTTGTTACTAAAGAGTACTGCGAAGCCTCCTGTTCAAACCCAACGGAAATGGGAAATTTTGTTGAAGACTGAAAACAATTGGATACACAACTGGCGCAGTAAACTCAAAAATAAGAAGGATAATGTAATTAGGCAATTGAACTTTAAGTTGCTTCATATGATTGTACCTACAAGAAAATTATTATTTAAATATAAGATTGTTAAGGATGAGCGGTGTATTGAATGCAATGTACTGGATGATGAATTACATTATTTTTTTGAATGTAAAGACGCAAGAATAATGTGGAATTTTATTAATTATAGTTTCAAATTAGAAACACCACTGTCCTTTCATAACATTGTACTAGGTACAGGCAACAGATTCTTAGATGATATCTGTAGTCTTGGAGCATTCTCTATATACAAGGCTCGAACGTTAAAGCACATTGGTAAATGGAAGCTTAATTCCATTGCGACCTTATTTTCAATAGAGTATTATAACAGAAAGTTATTTAATAAAATTTAAAATGAAAAAAAAAATTAAAATGGCATTATGGAGTTATGTGTATATAGATAACCTCTTTGTTTATAGGCCCCAATATGCTTATTGTGTAAGTTTGGGTATTGCAAATATAGGTAGGTGTATGTGAATATTAACGTGAGTGTGGATGTATGTAGGTATGTTGACATATACCTAGGATTTCTGATCAATATTTGATTAATGTAAGCTACTTGTCATCCTGGCATGTATGCGAGTACAATGTATATGTATGTATGTACAGTATATTATTTATATTAAAAAGGTTAGTAGAATATAATCAGGAAAATATACATATAAAAGGAACGCATTGAAAACATATATTTAAATGTCGTACGTTACTATGAAAATAACTATAAAGAAATAATAGTTAGCCATCAAGATGGACTAACTCGTTTTAAAGAAAAATGATTTTTATCTCTGTAAATACTCATATTGGATATTTTACGGTACCACATAAAACCTTGTAATTGTAAATTTTGTAGTGATGAAATGTGAGAAGTAATAAAAGTTGGATAACCCCACAAAAGACAAAAAAAAAAAAAAAAAAATTAACTAGGGAAGTTTTGTTTGATTCAAATGAGAATATCGAGACGTTTTTCAAAGACATTTTAACAGAAATGTTTAGCAATAATATCATAAACTGGGGCCGTATAATTATGGTTTTCGTGTTTGGAGCGAGGTTAGCTGTTTTATGTAAAGATAGAAATAGAAATGATTTGATTGATCACGTAATACAGAATGTAGACAAATACGTGAAGACGGAATTTTCGGAATGGATTAATACGGTATCCAAGGAGGTTGGGTAAGTCACATTTTTGTATTTACAATCATTGATAAACACATTTAATTCGTGTCTATATTATACAGTATTATCATCAATCATTACTTAAAAAATTGAATTTGTTTCCAACTCTATAGGCCTATATGTACATAACTTTTTTCCTGAATGTTTCTTTAGGGATAGCGTCAAGCCTAATAGCAGCTTTGTGTCAATACAACACATTCTGTATAGGATGATATGTGTGAATTATGTGTATGTAGATACACACTTGTCCAGGATGTTTCTTTTGTTAGCCGTCAAATGGTGTATTAAAAACCGACAGGAACTATCATGCTGGTGAACTTTACAATAAAGGTGAATTCGGTCAGATAAAAATGGGAATGGGGAAACTAACACGGAAATATATTTCGATGTTTTCGTAAGACTAGATAGCGAACAAGGTAATCTGGAATACTGGTATTTGTTTTCATGCAACATTTGATCAAATCAAATAATGTTACCTTTTATTCTACGATGGGAAACGTTATGTCAGTAATTTAGCATCACAACGCGAGACATTAAAGAAATTCCTGGAAGAGCGTTTGATAAACGAACACTTAATACATGAATTTGTAAATTATATGATGATCTGTATAGTTTGAAACAAAATAAATGAAAAGCTATTGTTGCTTATTGTTGAAACAAATGTTATATGAATTTACATCGTGTACCGGTAGTGGAGCAATAAATTATATGTATGCTACGACCCTAAAATCCTGGTATTTTTCAGAGGGGGTAGAAGCAGAGTTTGAAATGGTTACAATAGTGATGGCGAAGATGATGGTGTTGATGACGAGGATGATGATTATGCTGATGGTGATGATGATGTTCAAAAGACGATATATACGAAATATATGCTTAATATGTAAATCAAGGAAGTATTAAACTGTAAACAAACTTTAAAACACATAACAATTCATAATATATAGAAATTAATCAATTTATTCGAAAATGTTAAATAAAAATTTAAAAAAAAATTACAGTTACAATTATGAACCGAACATTTAGTTAAATTAAAAACATGTAAATAAATTCAAATATAAATCTCTAATTCATGATTAAAAATGGTCGAAACTACCTCAAGTTAAAAAATTTATCAAACAAAACTTTAAAATCAAATGTAAGATAGTTTAAAACTAAACTACATAAATCAGTTAAATATAAATAAAAGATATTTTAACAGATTACAAATTAAATAAAATATATTAAGAAAGTACATAAAGAAATAACATTGTGAATCGGGAGTAATAACCTATGAAAAACCACAATTAATTATCAAACATGTGCACAATTTAAACAACAAATAATAACTTGAATGAAATATTTAACCTAAAGTAAAATAGGTTAAAAACACAAGTTTATGTAAAATAAAATGTTAAAATTTAACTAAATTTACTTAAACAGATGATGATCATAAAATGTTAGGTAACTACTTAAAGAACGTTACCAGGTAAAACTATTTGATTGTTTGATATTATTGTTCTCATAAAACGTCAATACAAAATACAAATTCAAATGTATAAAAAAGTAAAAATTAACACGGGAACAAGATGATAACCATATAAGGTCGGAATATGGGAACGCTAAATATGTGAAACAAACCTAATTTTAATTCAAACTACAATTACTATATAATATAATCGATGAACTAGAAATGTTAAAATAATAACCTAGTAAACTACAAATTTACCTAGAGAAAATAATAAATATTTATCACCCGTACAAAATACATAAAAGAGTTGAAAATACTCAAACCACGTACGGTAATATTAATAACAATTAATTCGAAATCAGAATGAATTAGACAAATGTAAATGTATAAGCTTAGGAAAAGCAAAATTTGTATCCAATTATCAGTTCAAAAATACATAAAAACATAAAAAATGTACAAAATAAGATAAAGATTAAAAAAAACAAAACAAATCCAAAATACCATATTATAACCAAATTAAAACGACTTTAAAAAAAAGAAACATTTGTATAGACGTGAAAATGTAGAAAACGTTAAATAATTATATTAGAAAATCATAAGTTTATACACAAGTATCAAAATTACATAAACATAGATAGGAACGCAATATTTTAACCAACACTACCACGTAAAACCCATTTGAAAGCAAAATTACGTACAATACTTCAACTGAAAAAAAATGAAACACTTACAAGTAAAATGCTTTTATAAACGATAGCCATATAAAAGTAAAATTCATAGAGCAAAAACTAGTCAATTTTAAAACATGTAAAACGTGAATTCAAAATCACATTTAAAAATAATGAAAGAAAAAAAAGCTTTATGTTAAGCAAGAATATTAATTAGATAAACTGTTAAAATTCAGAGACGAAAAAAGATAAAGTCAGAAGTAGTCAACACAAAAAAAAAATTAGAAAAATCACTGTAAGTTAAAAGTAAAAGATATTAGAATTAGAAAAAATAAATAAAATGCACGAAACGTAAAAAAAAAATCTACGAAGCAGTTACTCCCGAAATACTTAAAACAAGTTAAAAATGTAAAATTACAAAAGTTCAAACCACAATGTTATTATATGAATTAAAAATTAAAATATAACAAATAATGCAAAATAATTTAAAGAAGGTATAAATATACGATTACAAATTGTGGTTTGAACTTTTGAAATTTTACATTTTTAACTTGTTTTAAGTATTTCGGGAGTAACTGCTTCGTAGATTTTTTTTTTTACGTTTCGTGCATTTTATTTATTTATTTTTTCTAATTCTAATATCTTTTACTTTTAACTTACAGTGATTTTTCTAATTTTTTTTTTGTGTTGAGTACTTCTGACTTTATCTTTTTTCGTCTCTGAATTTTAACAGTTTATCTAATTAATATTCTTTCTTAACATAAAGCTTTTTTTTTCTTTTATTATTCTTAAATGTGATTTTGAATTCACGTTTTACATGTTTTTAAAATTGACTAGGTTTTGCTCTATGGATTTTACTTTTATATGGCTATCGTTTATAAAAAGCATTTTATTTGTAAGTGTTTCATTTTTTTCAGTTGAAGTATTGTACGTAATTTTGCTTTCAAATGGGTTTTACGTGGTAGTGTTGGTTAAAATATTGCGTTCCTATATATGTTTATGTAATTTTGATACTCGTGTATGAGCTTATGATTTTCTAATATAATTATTTATCGTTTTCTACATTTTCACGTCTATACAAATGTTTCTTTCTTTTTTTTAAAGTCGTTTTAATTTGGTTATAATATGGTATTTTGGATTTGTTTTGTTTTTTTTAATCTTTATCTTATTTTGTACATTTTTTATGTTTTTATGTATTTTTGAACTGATAATTGGATACAAATTTTTCTTTTCCTAAGCTTATACATTTACATTTGTCTAATTCATTCTGATTTCGAATTAATTGTTATTAATATTACGTGGTTTGAGTATTTTCAACTCTTTTATGTATTTTGTACGGGTGATAAATATTTATTATTTTCTCTAGGTAAATTTGGAG
>NW_022719084.1:131170-155660 GCF_011630105.1 Anneissia japonica
TTTAAGTTATATATATATATATATATATATATATATATATATATATATATATATCATCATTATCATCATCAAAGAAAGATACTTGAACCTGCGACCTCTCGATGTGAAGGCGAGCGTCATGGCTTATGGCTTCATGGTTAAATTATTTAAATAACCGTCGGGTACATTGTATTTCATATATAAATAACCGTCAGGTACATTGTATACGACTACCATGATTTATATTAATATTACTTGATATATGTTTTAGGTTACACTCCCAGTGCCATTATAGTGTTATAATCTGCAGTAAGGTCTATAAAACCAGAACGGTTCCTAATAATCTAAGTATAAAGTTGTTTTTAATAATAATTCATTTCTAATTTGGTAGACATTAGTATTTGTATAATAATCGCATTTCTTTAGAGCCCATGGGAAAACCAAAAATAGAGTTGAAAGCAGTTGAAAGAAATGAGATCATCTTACAATTGTTGGTAAGTAAGCTATTCCAATATGTTTATATTGCCAAGCTGTGGCTTTGTATAATAAGTTGCTCGACTTTTAATCCTTGTGTCATAGGTTCAATCCTTTAGAAGATCTGTCAGAATTAAAACAAATTCTTTCATTAAGACTAATATTGGTTTATATAATGTCAAAGATAAAGGATGCACCACTTTCGTCAATTTGGAATTCAGTATTAGTGTAACTACAATTTGGTACTTGTCTCATGACAATTTTTCAAGTCATGTACCATTGGATTTCCCACTGTCTTATGCGAAATACATATAATGACATTGGTTTAGACTAGAATCGATTCTATTTATAGCATTCTGAGCGAGTTCAGTGTGATGATATACTTCGGTATCAAGTGCGATACCAAAGCGAAGATGGAAATGAACGGGTCATTGTCAACACAACGGACAGTTCTCAAACAGAAGTCAAGATATCAGGGTTATCAGAATGTGTTGCTTACAACGTCGATTCTAGAGTTGTTAATAACGGAGAGATTATTGGTAATTGGGGAGAGCACATACGTGTACAAATAGCACCCTCCGGTAAAACAAACATTTAGTTTATCATTAGGCTTTATTATTATGTAAATTGTTAATATAATAATAATAATAATAATAATAATAATAATAATAATAATAATAATAATAATAATAATAATAATAATTATAATTATTATTATTATTTAGGAAACTGGTTTTTGTCTCAACAGCGCCCTCAATCATAAAAGATTCAGTTTTAAAGGAGACGTATTTATTGATGAAATGGAATGCTACCTGTATCAACCAAGATCAGGTGATGTACTATTATGAACTATCAGGTGGAATTCTTCATAAAGGAAATACAACAGAAACCGAAGTTCTTATAAATGACGGAATTGTACCATGTTCACGGTATACGTTTACAGTGTTTGCATCCCATTTGGGCGTGAACGGAACAACCGATAATGAAACTGTCTTTTCAGATGTGGACTGTAAGCTTTCCGTAAAGATTATCGTTATTGCTATATTTGTATATTATTTTTATCATTACTATTATTATTATTATTGTTATTATTATTATTATTATTATTATTATTATTATTATTATTATTATTATTATTATTATTGTTATCATTGTCATCATCCATCATCATCCATCATCATCATCTATCATCCATCATCATACATCATCATTCATCATCATGCATCATCATCCATCATTGTTCATCATCATCATCATTATCAACATTTATCATTATCCATCATCATCCATCATTCATCATCATCCATCATCCTCCATCCTCATCCATCATCACCACCATCTTCATCGTCACCACCACCATCATCATCATCATTAACATCATCATCATCATCCATCATTTATCAACATGCATCATCAACCATCATTTTCCATTATCATCCATCATTATTAATCATCATCCACCATTATACACCATCATCCATCATTATCCATCATCATCAACCATCATCTTCCATCACCCTCCATTATCATACATCATCCATCATCATCCAGCATCTTCTATTATCATCAATCATCATCCATCTTCATCCATCATCAACCATCATCCTCCATCATCTTCCCTTATCGTCCATCATCATTAATCTTCATCCATCATTATACATCATCATCCATCATCCATTATCATCCATCATCAACCATTATCCATCATCAACCATCATCAACCATTATCATCCATCATCATCCACCATCATCTCTTTTATCATCTCCATGATCATCATTATCATCTCCGCCAGGAGATATGTTTTCAGTCGTGTAAGTTGATGTGTGTGTAGGTGTGGGTGGGTGTCTGTGTGTGTTTAAATTATCTTAAAAACAGCTGTACAGATCTAAATGAAATTCACAGGGAGTGTTAGGTATGACCCAAGGAAAAGATGATTACATTTTTGTGATGGTCCGTAATTGGGGACCATTGAAACGTACCTATTGTCCTAAACCGTAGGCAGATACAACAGTTGTATGATGAATATTCAAATTGGTGCAATTATAGTAATTACATAAAAGTAATTTTCTCCTCAAAATTATTAATAATATTAAAGGTTAAAGTTTATTCATTTATATTGCAAAATACGAGAGGCATTATTAATTGTATATAAAATAATTAATTTCAATTAAATTAACAAATATATTTTTTAAACTGCTGGGACAAGTAATTTTCTCCTTAATAATGTAAATATTGAATAATCAATTTAATAATTGTATATGTAATGATGTAATTTTGATTAAATTAAATAGGCCCGAAATATAATTTTTCTGCTTTTTTTGAAACTAAATTTTTAAAGAAACATTTGAATACTGTATATTGGCTTAACTTTCGAATAACTGCCACTCATATATTTTTATACATTTTCTGTCTATCTTGTAACTCTGTTTTTTGCAAATGTCGCTCTTTTTTTCCCTTGCATGTCCTGTTATATAGACGAGTCTAAGGCTTCTATGTTATGTTCCTTTATTGATTTATTTTTTTTATGTGATCTTTTTGTTCGTTTTTGATTCTGTATTTTTTCTTTGTCGAATTTGAATAAAGTGAGAAATAAAAAATAAGCTTTCATATAAACTAATTCACTTTTTTTGGAAACCAATTTAAAATGTATTTATTGCATCTTTCTATTTAAACATGATACTAAAAACCAATAATAATTTTGTATTATTATTTTGACCATTCGAATTATTTTTCTATTTCGACAACAATACTTGGCATGTACTTTTTTGTCAAGTATAAATGTAAAATGTTCCAGTGTATGTAGTATCATGAAATAATAAGGTGGCAGGTGTACAACCAACCCCTAATATCGCATTAAGAGTTTACAAATACAATACAATAAAAGGTGTTGCTGTTGCTGTTTGCCCGAGTTGTAAGTAATCTTAAAAAAGTGTTTGGGCGAGTTATTGTGTGTTCGTTTGTTTGTTTTTCTTTTTTCTTTTAAAGAGGATTGTAGAGAAGGTAGTGAAGGTGGAGGTAGTTGAAAAATAGGAATATAGTTTGGGAGGTATATTTTATAGAAATGGATTTGCTATGAGGGGAGATATTTTCGCAATATCAGTTCGTTTAATGCTGTTACGCATTTTGCATGGACCTACAGGTATGCATAAATACGTAGGTTGGCCGTGTTGGTAATCAACTTAATTATTTTCAAATCAAATGCTTGTAACTCCAAAATAAAATGAGTTGATTCGATAATTGGGTCTCATTACAATTTGATAAAATAATATAGATATTTGTAGAACTGTTTAATCGATAATAACCCTGATAGAGAGCTAGAAACAGAGGGCGTTGTTCGCACAATGTCCAAAACAACGGATGCTAGCTCACATAGCCTGATAAATGTTAAACATCCATGGGCATCGATCGGTGGGCGACAGGGGGACACCTCCCCCACTTTTCAAATTAACGGGGACATCATATCAATATCCCCCACCCCACTTTTCACCAATCTTCTATAGTTAAAACCCCACTTTTCAAAGCGAGTGGAAAGATCAACAGCAAGAATGACTGTCATGGATTTTGTCTGTTCGCTTTTGCTCTGGCTGTCCAAAGTGCGGTGCATATTTCCGGACCAAAACCGAGTAAAACACTTTTAACCACTGATCGACGCCCTTGATAACACCGATGAAAGCTCGCAGTAAGTTTACATTAAAGTGTGCTTGGTTTATTATCGATTAAACAGTTCTAAAATCATTATAAGCAAACCAGATGAAACTATTCGAATAAATATGGATAAATTTAAAGAACAGTTGACTGTTTCCATATTTTACCACTACTGTAGCCATAAAGCGCAGGAATATTTATTATTCTCTTCCACAGATCCTGGTAAACCATACATTACTTCTTTAGCTTCAACGTCTTCGTCAATCACAATTACGTGGACAACTCCTGATGTTAATCCGTGCACAATTCTACAATACAAAGTGTTCGTTTACAGTAGTGTGACCAATTTCAACATGAATGTCACAGACACTTCACTGTCAATAACTGAAGATGTCAAGCTAAATACGAATTACTACGTCAGGGTTTGTAAATACCATTGTACATATATGTCAACATGTTTAGTAAATACTTTAGTACAGCATTTTTTACGAAATTAATTGATCAATCAGGGACATTGTTTACAAAAACAAGAGTTCTTTTCAGCATTTTATTTTATTTTTATTTATGACATTATTTTAGGAGAAAGTAAAATACAATAAAATGCCCTCCATGGATAACCAAAAGTAAAGCACTACCGAAGGTTCTGCAAGGCATCATAACATAAAATTTCAAATTTACATTGAGGTTAATTTTTTGATAAATAAAGTTCAAAGTCGTATAAAAAATAGAAAAAAATATATATTAGAAAATATATGTAACGAATTCATTACTAACTATTTGCCTCCCGGCCTTTTGCCACCCGGCCTTCTACCACCCGACTTTTGCCATTGAGCCCATTGCCACCCGGCTTTTGCCTCCTTAGGCCCGTTTTCACCCTGCCCGTTTTCACCCTGTCTTTTACCACCCGGCCTTTTGCCATCCTAGGCCCGTTGTCACACAGGCCCGTTGCCACCCTGCCTTTTGCTGGCGAGTTGATTGGCCGAGCGGTTAAGTCAGGGGCACCGTAACCTTCAGCTCTAATATCGGCACTGGTTCGAACGGCTCACTCGCCAATGGTTGGTGGTGGAACAAGTCTTCTCGGATAAGGACTTTAAACCGTAGGCCCAGTGTATGCGTTTGGCTCGTGTGCACTTTAAAGAACCCATGGAGTACATCATTCGAGAAGAGTAGGGGGTTACCCCCAGTGGCGTAGCTAGAGGTTTTGGCGCCCGGGGGCAAGAGTAGAAAATTGCGCCCCCCCCCCCCTACAATTATAATTATAATATTTTGATTAATTGATATTGGTTGTATAGACTTTAAGCATATGCGTACTCTACGTCCATCGGGACGTCCATATAATGCACTGTCTAAATAACATTATTTAAACCCGAATAACTATTATTATTCTAGCTCTCGTATGTTATTTCTTACCAGAGATGGGGCCAGGATTTGCCCGAGGGGGTCAAATGTTCGGGGGGGGGATGCCCCGACGATGGGGAAGATTTCCTTGAAGAGAGCAAAGTGGGCATGATCGAGCGTCGCTTAAAATCTTATGGTTTTTCTCCCCGACGAAGGAGGAGGGGGTGGAGGGGGTGCGCAGCTATCCCCGAAGGGGCCCTGGTGCCATCCCTGTTTCTTACTATTGAAACTGCATTACAATGTTCGGAACATTGTATACAACTTTACCATTATCCTAATTTGTAATTCTGTTGTATTTATCGCATAAATCTCAGTATTCTTATTCTCTAAATTTATCTTTAATAGAGTCTTGTAAGTTGCTGAAATTTTAACATTGTTTAAACTTGCAACTGAATTTTGTGTGCTTTTGTATCAGCAAATAAGTTAATAACATGATGAAAGTTAGCAATGTTGTCTGCTTCATCACGCTCAATACTAAGTAGTGCCAAAGCAGATATTCTCGCTTTAGTCATGTAGTCATTACAGAATAGGATAAAAAAAAAACAAGAGAAAACGGTCGAAATGGACTGAAAAGAAATTCGGACTACATTCGGATTCTTATTAAAATATTCATGCCTGACGAAATACATCAATTTCGTCGTGTTTTTCTAAAAAGTGCTTATTTTTTTTTAACTCATTCTCCCATTTCAGCGCCCCCTCAAACGTGCCCCCCGTTTGACTCCTCCTAGCTACGCCACAGGTTACCCCGGTGTACTGGTCCATTAGGTCCCCTGTTGTTAAATGGATATGCCACATAGGACAGTGATTAAGTTCACTTATTGGCATATCCTTTGGCGCTCGTGCCTAAAGAAATACATTGCCACCTAGGCCTTGCCATTCGGCTTTTTGCCACCTTTGGGTTAAAGACAAATATTTACATTAGGCCTATGCTGAGTTGGCATTTTTAAAACACAGATTTGTTATTATGGATTTGGAGAGAGAGCAGCTTAGCTCAGTCGGCTAATCTGATGGTAGCCACTGTGTGTGCGCTGAACCGTGGAGATCTCTAGGTTCCCGGTTCAATACCCATCGCTGCCTCTCCTTGTGTTTCAGCTAGAGGGCTGAAATACAAGTTACATAGCGCACCGTCTTTCGGATGAGACATTTAAGCCGTTGGTCCCGTGTGTATTTATGGCCCATGTGCACGTTAAAGAACACAGTACACTCTTCGGAAAAGAGTAGGGGATTGTCTCCCGGTGTACTGTCCAATCACCACCAGAAGGACCCCACTGGAAATAAGTCTTCTTCTAGACTTTCGTGGGCTATCCTTGGTGTTTACACCGAATAAATCCAATCCAATCCAATGGATGCACATATTTTTTATAATTTTGTATTTATGAAGTTAGTCGTAACTGATACTGGAGTAGAAATTGTGTTAATAATGAAATTTCGCTTCCAGTTTTATTACTTTTTATTTATTTAATTTGTATAAAGAGGGCAATACTGTGTCCACTTTTAGTATATTTTCACGATTAGAAAACAACACATTTATGATAGTTTTAATAGTTTATATACACGCGTACCGTTTTTATGTGTGTATAATAATGATGGTTGTTTCATTTCCATTTTATTTGTATTTATTCACTTCATTTAGCGAGAAAAAACAAAACATTACAAAAGCACATAAACAGTCAAAAAGTACAAAGTAACAATATAAACTGAATGAACTGAGGATTAAACCCAAGAAAGTTTAGAAAGCCAAGAAAGTTTACAAGTAAACTTATTTCCATTGGACACATGTTTATGTGATCTACTAAGATCGTTTGATAAAATAACACCCAGATAATTTACGGAGTCAGTAACATCAAGTTTACAACCATTTGGGAACCAAGAGGGTTCAATCATAAATGTATTATTACCGAAGACAGTACATGTAGTTTTACTCGGATTGAATCGTAATCCATGAGATGAGATATACGTACTCGTTAGCAAAATCAATTAAAATTTGGAGCCCAGTGGTCTTTAGGCTAGCAAGCAAATTACCATCGGCATAACAAAATGCGTTGAAGGCAGAGTGGGCAATAACTATACCGCAGTTTAGAGAATTAAATCTTTGAATAAGATCTTTATAAAATAGATTAAATAATGGAGAGAAATGACAAACCCTCTTGTCTTGTGCCTTTACGGATAGCTATTTTTATACTTATGAAACCACCCCACTTCACCTTCACTGTCAAATTTGTGTTCCAAGATAGTAAGCATCTTCACCATGGACCATCAATGTTGTCACCTAATTTTTCAAAAATGACATCATGTGGGATTGCATCAAACGCGCCCTCGGCATCTAGAGAGCACGAAAATGCATTGGAACCTTTATTGATGCAGTAGCCGAAGACGACAGTGGTGGCAGCCATGGCTGGTCCTCTACCATAAAATAAATCAGTTTAAGTTAATACGACATTTAAATCAAACAACAATTTTAAAAATTACTTACAATTATAGGCAATTTATATAAAATCATTGTGTAAATTCATTAAATTTACAATTATCAAAAACACTTTATTATTATTTAATTCAATAATTATATCTATTAGGTACTATACACAAATATAGATATTATTTAAACAATATTAGTATTGCAGTTCTTATATTTACAATGTTAAAATACTTTGTTATTTAATTTTGTATAAGCAAAATACAATATTCAAACATTCTATTTACAATAATTTAATATTATCAAATATAAATAAGATAGCAATAATTATTATAATTACACAATTCCAGAATAAAAATATATTACTATAAAGGCGTATTTCATAAAACAAATTTGACAAGATAAGGGCCCATTAAATAGCTAGGGGGAGTATTACAAAGCATTTCCAAATAAATAAGATTTAACATGGGATTTAAATTTATTTAAGGCATTACAATGTTTGATTCAAGAGGGAAGTGAGTTCCAATCTTTAATGCAATTATAATAAAATGTATTATTGGACTTGCCATAAAGAACTCTGAAATTTGTAGAACTTGTCTAATTTGATGTTCATGAGAATCACAGATACGTATAAAATTCTTGTAATGAGGACATGTTTTGTTAAAAATTCTGTAAAAATGGTTTGAGACGTAGATACCTAACGCGATTTTCAATATTAAGCATACCGAGATTAGTGGGTTCGGCATGCCCAACATGATTTCTGGGTTCCAACTTTGCAATAAATCTAATTAATTTGTCTTGAGTGGTTTGTAATATATATTTTTTCATATAAAGTAATTCTGTTTAAGTTGAACAGAGAAGGCGTCTCATTGATAGTTGTTGATTATGCTCTTAATATAGTATAAACAATGGAAAAAACAATTAATAAGTCAGTGTCAACATAAATGAGCGACTATCGCTTTTCCTGAGTCTACCAGAACAGCAACTATCATAGTTAAATAGGTAGATATTTTTTTAGATCAACAATCAATCGGATAACTTTTACAACTTCCTTGCCGTTTGACTTTTCCTTGAGATTCACAGAAATTCTTTCATCAACATTTGCTACGCCTTGGAGGTCGTAGACTTTCTTTAACTTGTCTCACCAACTTGCCGTTAAATATTCCTGAATCGTAATTCTTGATCCTAAATTGATCCCTGCACTGATATGAAATAAATTTTATAATGATGGGTCTTGGCCTCTTTTTGTTTTTGTCCTTCTTTCCGATGTGATGACTTCTATCTACTGATAACGGTGTTTATGATTAGCTTTTCCCTTGCTATTTGTCAATAACACCTT
The DNA here is from genome assembly GCF_011630105.1 of Anneissia japonica. NCBI lineage: Eukaryota > Metazoa > Echinodermata > Crinoidea > Comatulida > Comatulidae > Anneissia > Anneissia japonica. Next base: position 140,420 of record NW_022719084.1, read on the forward strand.
CAGCCGATTCACCTTCTGTCTTTACAATTCCAAATACTCTTACACAATGTCTTCTAGAGTATTGTTCTAGATCGTTTCTCATTTGGTTTTGAACATTCAGCTGAGCTGGTGCTTTAATTCAAAAATCGACTCATCTTGCTTTTTAATAATCCGCTCCAACTCATTGTGTTGGATGTCACTCCGATGTGTGTTGTACATCAAACATTCTACCGTTCAGAAGTTCAATTTCATGCTGAATGGGCTGAAGTTTTCAGCAATGGCATCACTAACAGCTTCATTAAACAGACAATTAACTTCTTAATGTTTAAACGCATCTATTAAACTAGTTCTAATAAGACTGGCTAGCTCCCCTTTTTCCAAGTCAGCTTTTGCGGCTTGTGTCATCTGCCTAGTTTGCCTAGTAGCGGATACACTTACTGAATTTTATCATAGTTTTTTTAAATGCATATGATTTATGTTGATTTATTGAATAAATTTTTGCTATTTTACAGCATTTGAATAGTTTGAAGATTTAAAAAAAAAATCAATATCATTACTGAATTTTATCATGGGGGGGGGGAGGGTTGGTAGGTGGAAGGCATTTTTTGATTTATTAATTCAATTCTTCCAATTTTACAGCATCTAAATTCTTTAAGATTTAAAAAAAAATCATTATTATTATTGTTGAATTTTATCATTCTTGGCCATTTTTACCTGTCTGTCATTTTTACCGGGCCATTTTTACCGTGGCCATTTTACTAATACTACTACTACTTTTATTATTTCTCTCGTTGTTTTTATTTTTCTATTTGAGCTGTTCCTATTGATCCTGTTGCTATTGTGTTATTATTTTAGGTAGCAGCCATGACGCAAAAGGGCTACGGTGATTTCTCAGATATTGAAAGTGTATCTACGAATAACGATAATCCTAACGTCGGTACGAAATTAACATTACATTACATGTATAATAAAAGTAGACAAAATTATTATATTTTTTCCGTCTTAATGGTTGAATCCCTAAACCCTGGGATCATTTTACGAAACGCATAATTTGCCTTTTACATAGCCTACATTATACTGTAATTGTGCCCTGTTTATCATTCATGTGAGACCATTTCGATTGTTTGTTGGTTTCAATAAAATATATGTTTTGTTAATAGGTCTATAGGGGGAAAAACACTAGCAGCAATGGATATTTTTGCTAAGCCCAGTCAGGCTAAGCCTAGTCCGTCTTGGAGCAAGTATTTCAATTTTGGCCCTTTTATAATTGATAGATTGACACTACTAAAAAGATCAATTAAATATTAAAAGATTAAATCGACTAGAGAAGATTCCCCCCCCCCCACCAAAAAAGCATTATATAATTGTTGGTTCTATGTCTTTGTATTTCTATTATTCTCAGGTGCTGTTATAGGTGGTTTGGCGGGAGGTTTATCTGTGGTAATATTTGGAATTGTTGTATTTATTTATGTTCAACGGTAACTATTTTCGGTACATCTTCATATGCAATGTATAAGTAGTGTAAAAATTGTACGACTTTTTTTCAGACTGCTTAATTTATTTCATCACATTTAATATTTTTATATAAAAATTTAAAAGTCTTCAATACATTAATATTAAAGACGCTAATAAATAATGTAACTTTCACTGAACAAGCAACGTTTATTGTTAATTTATCTTTGTCCGTTTGAATTCGTTTCATTATTTAACTCTTACATATAATCTGATTTTACTTCAGTATTATTCAAACTGTGTAATTGTGTAATAGATACGCTCGATTTTTTGGCATGCTAAGCATATATTTCTTCAGTATAAGAGATTGCTTGTGTGCAATACTTATTGGCAACTGATGAAGGTAGTTGCACACTACCGAAATAACTATTGTGCTGTTATTTATCATAATTTATCATCATCGTCATCATCATCGTCATTATTATTATTATTATTTTATTATTATATTATTGTAATTATTCAGTTAAAATGTTTAATCTATCTCTCGACCTTTTTCATTTCACGAGTGTGCAAATAACAGGTGTTTACTTTGTTTTAGACGCAGCAATTCAAACAAAGATGTTGTTAGAACACCTTATATTCAACAAGAGATAGTTCACGACATAGGTTTGACTTTTAAATTATTGTTATTATAGTCAACAATATTATCATCGTTTTCTTCATGATTAAAATAATTATACTTAGCCTACTCAAATGCTTTTATGCCTATCATCATTGTCACCATCATCATCCTATCATTACCGTCATCATAGTCATGATAATCATCATCATTATCAGTCATTAATCATCATTATAATAATTATTAACCGTCATTATAACTCATTATTATCATCAACTATCATTATTGTTATTGATACTATTTTAATCACTCATCATTATCAATGAACACCACTATCGTCTATCAACATCAATTTATGATTATCTTCATAATTATCTATATGGTCTTCATCATTATCATCGTCTGTATTCATTTTCTGTAGTGTTTCATTCTTACTGTTGTAAATAAATTCGAGTTAATTCAATTCAATTACCTAACCGCCTTAGAACGGTATTTATTTACTTTTAATAGAAAATGAGATAATGCCTATTGTGGAGGGTCATGCTAATTCAGTTGAAGCAAAATGCTTAGATGATGATGTTGATTTTGATCCTCCGATTGAAAATGTGTACGCCAACGCTGAACCAATTTATGGAAATACAAACTTGGAAAATCAAGAATACAAGCCAATTGAGTTAGAAAAGCTGCATGATTACATCCTAAAACGAAACATGAGCTTAGAAAACGGATTTGAGAAGGAATTTGAGGTATTTTTTACCATATTTATAGAGGGTGACCCTTCCAGCATATTCTAGAAGGTCGGCTGATATTCAGGGCCCTCTTTAAATAAATGAAGTAATGTGATGCTTTTTATCTGCGAAGTCTCTTTATGAGACTTAGGGAGTGGAGTTGTTTTTGGTCCTGAGAAAAAGTCCTGTCACAGGAATTGAACCTAAGACCCTGGGATTAAAAGGCAAGCATCTTAACCACTAATTATTCAACTAGTTTATTTAGTGAATGTTGTGTGTATGTTTGCTAGACAAAAGGATTTCAACTTTATAATTACAGTAACTGAGTTTGTTTTCTGCATAACTCTCGACCTTGTGTGCCTACCTAAAAGTTTATAAGTAAAATAGTTAAAATAATATTTTGATTTGTCTCCATCTTCTGTCAATCAACATTTGTATACGCAACTGGATAGTTTGTTATGCATTGCTATACACCTAATCCAACTGATAACATTTACATTTCTTGGTACATAATAAGTGAAAAACACACCAAAAAAAATGCATTAATTTTGTTATATTGTCTTTTGATAATATTTCTGCAAGTAAAAATTACGTGTTAATTTTCCTCTTAACAGGACCTTGGCAACAAGCCTTTGTACCCTTGGACAGCTGCGAAAAACTCTAAGAATAAGACAAAAAACAGATACGCAAATGTTATTCCATGTGAGTATCAATACAAGCACAAGAATAGCGATATCGTCCTCAGGTTCCCCATTATTATACGCCTTTAAAACAACATTGCTGTCTTTTTTTTTTCTGATATTAATTGGGGCATTGGGTTCCAGATCCGTCACACAATCTCCAATCTGTGTTATATTTTGTCTGATTAACATTTGTGATGATTTATTGTATTATTGGTTGTATTTCCCAAAGTTTTGATTTTGGTCAACATTAATTATTTGCCCCGTTTTATTGATTGTATTGACCAAGGGTTTGGTTTACGTCATCATAATTATTTGCCTCGTATTTATTGATAGTATTGACCAAAATGTTTGGTTTACGTCATCATAATTATTTGTCTCGCATTTATTGATTGTATTGACCAAAGTTTTGACTTTGGTCAACATAATTATTTACCTCCAAGAAAAAGTTAAAAATGCTAAATCAATAATTATTATTGTTTAGTATTTTTAACTTTTTCTTGTCCTGACTCCATATTCAGATTTCTATATTGTACTATTTGTTGTTTCCCATTGATTGCAAACATGCCAGTGCTTTAATGCATAATCTAGCTTGACAAATATGATGCAATTGTAATTTCTATTTTGTTAGATGATAACTCTCGTGTAGTGCTTGGTCTCTGGAATAACATTCCTGAGTCAGACTATATAAATGCCTCGTATATAGATGTAAGTACTGATTTTTATTCTACTTTCTTAATTACATAAAGCAAAGTAAGTAACAATTGACAAAATATGGATGGATATGCAATTTGTGAATTAAAGTTAAATTAACAATAATAATTCCCACCCGAATCACTTATGAAATGTTTTTCACAAATTGGGGATCGGATTCAACACTAGTCAGTAAGCGAAGCTCGGTAGTCTAATGGTTATGGCGCCAGGTTAGTTTTCTGATTCCCACCCGAATTACTTGCGTAATTTTGTTCACAAGTATTTCAGGGGTCCCAAGTTGAAGAACTCCATTCGCAGGAGATTTTGACGGGAACCGTCTGCAAATACAATGCGCGTCGCGTTGCAGCCAATACGCAACTACTTATAATATCAAATACTTGACATTCAATGATCAGAAAACAGTTAAATTGCTAGCTCTTGCTTTCATTTTTATTTACACATTGTAAATTAATACCATAAAAATTACATAAATTCTGGAATCTACTACTCTGTCACAGAGTAGGCCTAGTCTAATAATATACATTATTCATTTATTTACACTTAGAGGCCTACATCAATATCATTAATTACATCAATTTACACTTTTTTTCTGGCATTAGTAAACTATAAACATTGATGGTAGGGATTGGAATAAACTTAATTGTGATTATTTACGATTGTTTTTTAACATCCTGAGTCATGTTTTTACCTAGTAGGCCTAGGCTTGAGCTGATCTTCAAAATTAAGTATTTAAATTTTGAAAAATTTACAGGAAGAATTTTTTTCATGCGGTAGAAAAACATAGGCTTACGGTAGCGCGGTAGATCGTCGCTAAAAGCGGTAGAATACTATTTGGGGACGTACTGAGTATTCATTACGACAACACGTCAGGTAGGGCAAAACATCACACCTAAAATTATTAACTTCCTGACATCTTCCTGAGGATTCATATTGATGTAGAATTTGTCATGCGATAGATCTTGCCACTTCATACAACAGTGATTAAGTTTGCTAGTTAACAATCTTCCGAACATGTATCTAAATATAATGAGTGAATAAATGGTTATTATTTTTTGACAATTATTACATGATAAATGAACTATACATAAAAACCATATGTTTCGACGTACCACACGTCATCATCAGGCAATGTCGTGTACGATCTGCCGGGTTACATACTACCGGTCAAATACTATAAGGTAAGTTATGTATATTAAAGCAGAATACCATGGCAAGTCGTATAAAGATTTAGAATAAAAGAGTAATATTGTAATGAGTTGTTTGTTTGTTTGTTATGAAGGATTTCACCCAAACAATGTAATGGGCTTTCTTTAATTTTAAGTTGGTAGTGAAACAATGTGAATTAGATGTGTCTTCGCATGTAACTGATTTTTAGAAGGTGTTGAAAATGTGTGTCTCGGATCAAGTGCTGCTTTGCTCGTGTTTTTAGGTCTCCATTGGTATCACATACCCTGTTGCACCCTGCACAAGTAAACTTATAGACAACATGGGAGATTAGTTGGGACACAGTCTTTTACTTTGAAAAAGAATAGATAATGAAATTTAAAGGAAGTTTTTACATTGATATTAGAGTAATTATTTTTGACCATGGATTTGATTTCTTGTTTTCAGGGATATACGGCACCACATGAGTTTATTGCATGTCAAGGTAAATAATGTTGAATGATGGTACCCTTCATACCATCATACGGTACATTTTAAATCAACAGCGCTGTGCGTTCGTTACGTATTTTAATTATTCCGCGTTTATAATTTCAGGTCCAACTGTTGCATCAGTCAATGATATGTGGAGAATGATTTGGCAGAAAAATTCTACGATTATTGTGGTAGTTACCAATGTCGTTGAAGGAACCAAGGTATGTGTCTTGTATACGTAGAGGGATGTGTTGATTACGGTAGTGTTTAGGAGAGTGAGGTTTTAATAGGCATATGTCGTTCTTTCGTAAATAACAAATTGAAAAACGATGTTTGACGACTATTTTATTATGACCATTTGCAGAGAAAATGTGAGCAATACTGGCCAGATCAAAACGATAGTAATGTATACGCAAATATTGCTGTAACGAACGGCGGCGAGACCAACTATAGGAACTATGTGGTTCGAAATCTACAACTTCAAAAGGTTTTTTCCTCTTAAATTATTAAATCATTATCCTTGTAATAAAAATCATTGAAAAACTAAATTTTTTAGACAATAGTGTATTGCATGGAGTTTGCTTGGTTGATCTAGCTAAATTCCTCCTCGTTCTAATCCCAAGGAAATGTGATTAAATTGTTTACTTCCAATAAAACAACTTATCACATCATATATTTTCCAGTATTAGCCTAGTGAAACTTCCCTTTTACAACATATTTATATTAATATTTATTTAAATAATTATACATCTCTCTTTAAACATACACATATACAATAAACATAATTATTTTTAGACAAAAGACCAAAATGAAACCCTTTGCTTATCGAGTTTTGGTCTTTAAATATAATTAAAATACTGAATTGATAGCCTAAAAAGCACTAAAAAAAATAAGAAAATAATTGATAATGGTAATAATAATGATCGTAATAATAATATTACCTAAAATAATAAGTAAACAAAATTAGTGTCATTAATTAAACATTAATACTGTCCAATACGAAGTTACTGAAGTAATGTTTTTTTGAAAATTAATATTTAGCTAATAAATATTGTTTGGTTTTATATGAAAATATTTTCTTTGATTTTTGTATATTGGTATATTATTTTGGTATATTATTGGTATGTTATTTAAATATTGGTATATTATTTCAATGTTTTAGGCCTTGATAAAATGTATTGGTCTGGGCAAGTTAAGTGCGAAGTTGAGGAATTATTAATTAAAAGGGTTGTTAAATTTAGTATAATTCTTGGGACGAGTTACACATTTATAATATATATCAATAGTATGTAGTAATCTATAATAGAACAAGTCAGATATAGGTTTAAGTACACATAATTGTACAACTTAAAAATATCTAAAATATTGAGTTGTTTAATCAAGGGAATAGAGTGAGCTCTAAAATCAGAGAACGTAACACATCGAATGTATATTTTTTAATAAGAAAAATATTGTTTAAATAAGTAATCCCCCAAACGTCGATCCCATTGGTTAATAAAGGCCAAATATAAGAATAAAAGAATTATGAATGAGCAATAAAATAGATTGTGGAATAAGTTATCTTAACTTATATAGAATACCTACTTTTTTTCCTCACATTTTTACACAGATTATTAATATGATTTTTCCATGACAAATGCTTATCTAATACACAAGTGAAACCTCGTAAACTCATGGGCAAAATCCCTATTTACAGACAAGGCACGATTCGGTTAACTGCTTTGCCTGTATTATGAAATAAAATGTAGTTAGTTTTGCTAGAATTAATTGTTAACATAGAATTACACCATTCTGATACTTCATTTAAATTTTCATTTGCTTCATTAAGATCAATTGTATTAGATCAAAATGAATTGGCAAATAAATGAAAATCGAAATAATCAATTGAATTAGGAAGGTCGTTAATATAAATTAGAAAAAGTATTGGACTAAGAACAGAACCTTGTGGTGCACTATGCCAAGAGAACAATAACTTTTGCAATATCCGAAAGTAATGTGTTAACTAAATTAATTAAAGATATTTTATATATACTGTACGTTTGAGATACAAATTACAGTATTGACACACGATTAATTACTTTAAAGGTTGGGACGGAAGAGGTACATAGTGTAGTTCAGTATCATTTCACTGATTGGCCAGATAAGAGTGTTCCCCGCCCTGTTCCACATTTGATTGACTTCATCTACGCGTTTAGGTCAGCACAGCGGAATTCTCCAAGCGACAGTGGACCAGTCATAGTACACTGCAGGTAACATAATAACAACCAAAAACAGCCATTTAATATTATTATTACTTCGCCATGCGAACCTTCAAACAATAGTAATACTTCGTCCAAAACCAGCGAACTGTCGCTAATTGTTAAACTGAGTACTTAGCATATGAATGTGGCAGTATTGTATACTCTAGTACAGAGAAGCTTTTACTCTTAACTTTGGCAATAAAAGATCGATTTCCGTAAATGAGCTATCATTTTAAAGCTTATAATGTGGAGATATGTGAATTTATTTAAAAAGCCATCTCTTGTTTTTGTCACTGATGATGCTTTTGGCATGGCAAGCCTCATATAATAAAGATATACATGGATGGATTACTTTTATGTGTACAGAGCAATACGCTACATTCCTACTACACATGGAGAGATACAAAAGTATGTCGCAGAGATACAGAAATAGATGCAGTTACAGATCAGAATATTTTTTAAAAGTCACCCAACAACCACTGCATGTGTTGGTTAAGTGTTATGTTATGTCAGAAAATAACATTTACACAACGTTGCAGCAACCTCATTGGTTCATAAATAAATTATTTTATTTCCACTTAAAACCTTTTAGCACCAAACTGTACATTATTGTAACATCAGCTTGATAGCTGAATAGTTGGTAGATTTTGTACCTTCAAGTTATATAAGAAAGAATAATACATACTCCAAGTATTGAAATACACGCCATCGTGTTTGGATTCAATATTTCGACAATAATTATGTCATCATCAGGTCCTGATGATGACATAATTAATGTCGAAATATTGAATCACAACACGATGGCGTGTATTTCAATACTTGGAGTATGTATTATACTTTCTTATCTGAGATTAATCAGCGGACCTTTCGATTTTAAGTTATATTGTAGACAATGGCCCTGTAAACACTGTCCATTTGTAACCTGCTCTAACAATACCCATTTATATAGATAACCTTCATTAATGAACTTTTACTTTTGTCTAAAAACAACAAAAATATTTTATCATAATGTGTACTGCTATTCGTGTGGATTGTCAATACAAGAATCTTTTGTGATATATTATTTTTCAATGATCATTGTACTTAGATAGTGACCTAGTAAAATTTAATTACCAATATTCTAAACAACCAAGGAATAGTGTCTCAAGTTGTAATGTATTCTGTTAGATCTCTGTCTCTTTACATACCATCTAATTCTGCCAAATTTAAATTTGTGCCATGTAATTGTAAATAATGAATCTCGTATCTGTCTGGTATTCCAGTTGCATTTACAAGTTGCATTTTAGCTAATTTTTTAATTTATAAAACTTGGCTAAAGACACATGACAATAAAATAAAACGTATTTAAACCTAATATACTAGTTTTTATGCTGAAGTTTAGAATAGGCTTAGGCCTACGGCAAAACATTTATCTAGTCAAAGCAATTTAAATTTAAATCTATTGTTATCTTATTTTTATTCTATTTATTTTCTTTTTTCATTTCATCCCCCAACAGCGAAAATTCCAATAACAGGGAGCATACAATGAATATTATATAGAATGACAGCTAAAAAATCGGTAAAATCTATAAAATCACATTTAAAAATAATATAAACAATACAAAAATATTCAGATTGAATCAATTTACAATAGTTACTATTATATACAAAGAACGCTATGTGGTAAAGGGATGCTATTTAAATTCAGACTAACTCTTACCCATTTAAAATATTATTGAAGATTATTTGCATATTGTTTTATTATTGTAAGCATGTTAATGTATCATTAACTGTATCCTATTTTGACCTTATAACAACAAAGCAAGGAATAACACAAATTGGTTAGTTTAGCTATTATTTGTAAAACAGGTGAACAATCTGTTATATGAGAGGTTTATTTTTACATCGTGCTTAAGTAACTTTAAATTTATTATAATCTAATGAGGTAAGGGATGTGAGATACTTGAAATATATTTTAATAAATTTATGTTACCTGAAAGGAAAATTTAATATAATATATTTATAATTTTATGTTACCTGACAAAAATGTTAAATCTACCTTTTATGTGATTTTGCATGTTTAAAAAAATCAAATATATATTCATAAATTCATGTTACCTGAAAGAAAAACTGAGAAAAAAGAATGTTAATTAATTTAAGTACATTGTTACTCAAAAAAACTAATTGAAATAATGACCATGGTCAACGAAAAAAAATAGTAAAATTTGCTTTTCCGACTTTCCTTTAATAAGCTCTTTCATAGTTCCAGTTATAAATATATGATAGAGTTTAAACAATCGTCACTTTATTATGGCACCTGCCATCTTGAAAATTTGAGAAGGTCTATATAGGCACAAGTTGTAAAAGCTATTTTGGGTGAGCCTCTGATACTCCATTGGTAATTTGTATAATTATGTACAATTTTATGATTACTTAACTTCATTACTCGTTTCAGTGCTGGAGCTGGTAGGACTGGTACAGTTATTGTAATCGCTTCAATGCTGGACATGGCAAAGCAAGAAGGGAAGGTGGATGTATTCAATTTTGTGCGAAGCATGAGAGAGAAACGTATCCAAATGGTGCAGACTGAGGTTGTATATCTTCTTTTTTTTTCGCCTAACGTGTTCCAGATATAGACTAGCTATTTTTATTGCTGTTTCTGAATGCTCATTTATTCCTTTTAGCTCGAGCCATCTTTATTTATTAATTCGCTCTCTTTTTCATTTTTGGCTACACCTTTAGTTTGGTATGTATAATAGCGATCAATTAATCAATCAACTTTCCAAGCCACTACATAATCTAATGTTCGGTGGCGCTATAAGAAAAGAAAGTTTACTCTAGTAAATGTAATAATATCTAGTATTGTAATGGGAACATTTCAAAGATATTTAATATGTACTTTTATATGAACCGAATTGTATGACTTTATCTTGAATTATGCATTGTGTTAATATTACAATACATGTATATTAATTTAATTTGTTATAAAATATATAGGCCTATTGATATTAGAATACTATGTCCTGATTATATGCCTACTATATACTCCAAAAATAAACCTAGTTATATTATTAGCAATTGTATTATTGCTGCATTATTATTATTATTATTATTATTATTATTATTATTATTATTATTATTATTATTATTATTATTATTATTATTATTATTATTATTATCGTTTATCATTATTGTTATTATTATTATTTAATTATTATTACTGTTATTATTTTTATTATTATTATTATTATTATCATCATCATCATTATTATTACATTACTGTGTTATACTAAAACATCAATAGGAGCAATACAAGTTCATCTATGCCGCTTTACTTGAAGAGTTGTTCTGTGGACAGACACAAATTCCAGTAACTGATTTAAACCAAGTAATCCTCGACCAGCAACAAGTGCATGGACCGCCCTCAACTATTGAGTACCAACTAAAGGTACTGCTACTTCTGTACTACGGTATCATGTACAATTTTTACTGAATGTGTACACTAATTCTACTGATGAATATTATACTTTAGGTATAATTTATTATGTGACTCACATCACTGCCAATTAAGAATGCCACTGCCATTTGTATGTGAAATTCAGGGGCTTTTCTTCTAATCTAGGTACTGTACATTCTAAACAGTTTTAAAGCCTAATAATATGGCTATGGCTATATTTTCTGCCTGCTAGCAGGCTGACAGCAGTTAATTTTCCCATTTTTTTCCCTATCATATGATTTGTACTGGCGCTTGGTGGCCAGTGGTAAATCCGATCCTCACGTAGCAGTAGGTACTTTGCAATGCTATTCCGATGGCGTATTTTTGTTAGGAGAAATAATATGAAATGATGTTTGCCCAACCTGACGTGTTATAAGTATTTAATACGCAGTACATTCGCAAATACTTGCGAAAAAAAAAATCGCAAGTGATTCGGGTGTTAATCGAACCCACGACCTCTAGGTAACTAGCCAGGTGACTTAACCACTACACCCCTGAGTTTGCGCTTGGTGGCCTGTGGATCCCCAAGTAGCAGCGGGTAGGCCTACTGCAGTGCTATTCCTATTTTTTTCAGGATAAATAATACGAAATGATGTTTGCCCTACCTGACATGTTATAAGTACTGAATGTTCAGTACACTGTTTCCAGTATACTTGCAAAATACATGCCAGTTATTCGGGTGGGAATCGAACCAAGGATCTTCAGATGGCGTATTTTCGTCAGGTCTAGTGGTTAAGACATCAGGCTAGACTAGCTAAGTTACCTTGAGGACGTGGGTTCGATTTCCACCCGAATCCCGAATTTTTTTTTCGCAAGCATTTCGGAACATACTCAGCCTTCAGTACTTATAACAGGTGGTGCAAACATCATTTCGTATTATTTCTCCTGACGAAAATACGACATAGAATACTATAAATATACAATAATATGGCTCGTGAAGCAGATAAAGTCAGCACATGCTCAGAAATGTTTAACTTGTAAAATTAATACTAACGCTTATTTAGAATAATAATTACAATTGATAACAAATTCAAGTAATCTATAATCCTAATGATAATCCTGGAGTCACCACACATAATACATCATGTACAGGTTCATCGTTATGTTATATTCAATTGATGAATATTTCTTTTGATGTATTATGTGAAAATCTGAATAAACTGAAACTGAATACAGAATTTGAATTAGGAGATTAATATAATACCGGTAATAATATACAAATAATGCTGGTCTAGTATGATAGATTTTTTTTAGTAATTTAGTAAAACAATCAAATATTTTGATAACTTATCGAACAAATAAAAATGTACATAAAACAGCTTATAGCAGTAAAAAATGAATTGCAAGCTGGGTTGTTAAAATATGTAGGTAAAAAATCCTCAATGAATAAAATATACAGACATTACAGATGTAACATACATTAAATCATTAAGCAACTACGCTTCTTAGATACAGTAAATAACAATATAAAGATTTGATTAAAAATGGGAAAAAAACCCAGGAATAAATACAACAATCAGTAATAAACAAATATATAGATTTAAAGATCATAGACAAATTGTGCACAAGTAATTCGGAATTGCACAAAGTGATGGCCTAATGATTGAAATATACAAACAAACTAAAATCAATGATTATTACAACGTTTTTATGTATAGACTTTAAACAGTATATACCCGTGTCCTACTGATGATCGTACATCGCATGCAAGATTGCCCGACAACATATTGAAGAATCGTTCCAAAGATGTCTTACCACGTAAGTTCTGCTATAGTCATTAATTGTTATCTATATCTAGAATTAACAAATGCACATTTATAACAGATTGTTATTACAATAGGTTATGCTGAATAGTTGTGGTTTAATGATTTATTGATTGGTTTGAATATTTTGTATCTTGATTCATTTTATAAAGTAAATAAAGCTCGCCCTTTCTTGATGACTCCATGTGTCAACGGAAATGATTACATCAACGCATCATTCTGTGACGTAAGTAAAACTTTCTAAGCTTAAGTCATTATTAAACTGCATAATTTGTGCAATTTGGTTCTTTAAATCATTATTATTACAATTATTATTAATATTTTATATCATCATCATTACTATTATTATTATTATTATCATCATCATCATCATCATCATTATCATTACCCATCATCAAATACCTTGTCATTTCATGTGAATCTCGAATAAAGAATAATGCCACATTCTACAATCTGCATTATTGATTATATTTTAAAGGAAGTATCCATTTTCTTTTAATGTTTCAGGGCTACAACAAGCGTAACGCGTTTATTGTTGCTCAGGCTCCAATGTCTGAGCCTGCCGACACAACTGTTGATTTTTGGCGTTTAGTGTTAGATTACAAGACAGACATAATCGTACAACTGAATAACAAAGATGAAACTTGCTCTGAATACCTTCCTCAACGGATGAATGAAGAGCTGAAGATTGATACATTTACCATTATAATCAAATCTTCTGAGCAGAACGACTTAATGGTCGAACGAAAACTCATGCTACAGAAGGTCGTGCGCCTACTTCATTTACATTAATATAACTATCTTCTTATTTTTAGTGGTTATGTATAAAAGTTTAAAATATATATTATGCTATATATTAATATATATATATATATATATATATATATATATATTATATATTATGCTAATATAATTTCCAATTGCAATACAACCCATTAGCAACGCATAATTAATATGTCACCTCCATATAATTTAGGCCTATTTAGATTATGTTCTGACACCTGGTACGATCGACTAATTGTTCATTTAATAATCTCCCCAGATTGCCATAACCAATGGCTCTATTCAGTACTTTTTGAAAATGAGTAGGCTTCCATAGTTCCATTGGCTTAATATATTCATAATATTTTGGGGATTTTTTTTCAATTCAGGACAATAAAACACAAGAGATTCTGCACTTCGAGTTTCGGCAGTGGTCTAAAGCAGAACCTGTTCCGAAGGTTGAATCGTTTATCAGGTTTATTGCAGCCGTTCAACGCGGTCACATTCCTCAAAGTAATCGGCCAATCATCATTCACTGCCTGTGCGTTTAAGAATTATTTATAATTCATTAATTTATTTGACCAAAATCGAAAGTTTGCAAACAAGATACATGAGTAAAATGCCTCATAATAATATTATAATACTAATAAAATTATTTAGTAATCATAAATTTAATTATTGTAACTATGCTAATATGTTTTGCTATTGATTGATATTCAGGGATGGCACGGTTCGATCAGGATTGTTTTGCTCTGTATATTCAATAATCGATAAAATCAAAGAAGAGAAAATTGTGGATGTATTCCAAATACTCAAAACCCTGCGATCAGTTTGCCCTGCAATGGTTAACACTAAGGTAGGTTCTATCTGAAACAATATTATTTAAATATGTCTAATGTTATTGTAAGAGTCAATAAATGATAATATATGAGAAACTGTAATTTCATTCATCCATTTATTCATTCTTTCATTCATTATTATTTTCATATTTGGTTTTGTATGGGTCGAACACCTCCTTGTGGGAGTGTTCCTCTGTTATCTTAGATAAAATTATGATAATAGATTTCTACGTAGCAATCCATTCAGGAAGAGACACATGCACAACATGTTTTACCAATGAAAATAAATAGCAGAAGATACAGCAGCTTCCCAATATAGTGGAACATCTGTTTGAAATGCTTTGTGGGTACATGG
>NW_022719084.1:156969-160305 GCF_011630105.1 Anneissia japonica
TCTCTGATTCGACCGAACGATCACCAAAAGTTGTCGGCGGTAGCATGTAGTGATTTTATGTATACTCATATACAGTACAACGTATTGGGCAGTTTTAATTTACCTTTCTAACAATGAATAGATAATCACAAAATTACAAATATGGTTCCAATAAAATAAGAAATCTACACGTTTTAATAGTTTTAGAGAAGGAGCTGTTGTGGAACAGGTTTCAGGTTTTAGAACGACAAAAGTAATATTATCAAACGATATGAAACATTTTACAAAATATATTCTAAGTATTGTTTGAAGGTTTGCATGGCGAAGTAATAACATATATGTTGAAGCTTGTGGTACACCATGTACAGTAGGTAGTTTTGAAAAGAACTGATGTAATTGAGAAAGTCTCGACGTTTCGATTGAGTTGCTTCAATCGTCTTCAGGAGAATAATATCAGATATTAGATAGTTTTCGACGCACGACATTAAGCTTAACTTTAACGTTAGTACACAAACAGGAAGCGCGATAGCTCCGCCCCTTTTGTAAACAAATCGAAATACGCATGCGCAAACCCGTAACTAACGTACGTTGAGCACGTAAAATCCTTAAATTAACGTACTCCGCAACGCAAGATGAATAAACTATGATGTCATCCGTTAAGGTTAAGGTTAACGTCGTGGGGCGAAAACTGCCTATTATTCTCCTGAAGACGATTAAAGCAACTCAATCGAAACGTCGAAACTTTCTCAACTACAACAGTTCTTTTCACAACTACCTACGTGGTGTACTGCAAGCTTCAACAAAATTATATACCATTATCTTTGAGGAGTTATTTAACTCCAACTTCTAAAAAGGGTACAGAATAACTATTGTAGCCATTGTATACGATTCTCCTCCATAATGCATGCTAAATGTCTAGTTATAAGGCAGATTAAATTATTGACGATGTGAAAAGAATATTCATGACAAAATACTATCAATAAATCAAAAATGGCAATCATTCCACTCCATAATAATGTTGAGTTTATTACGATCTCACGTCTTAGGTCTACACATACGATTTTATTAAACTTAACTAAAAATAGTTTGCTGTAGATTAAGAATAAAGTTTAAAATGTTTTATATTTTATTGATGTTCTTCTTATGTAATAACTAAAATATGTATATCAAATTGAATTCAATTAAGCACGGTTCGCGCTTCAAGTATAGCCTTAACGATGGACAAACTATAGCTGTAAACTCATTATAAAGAATATTTTTAGTATTATATTAACAATTTAAACTCTGCTTATGTTCCTTAATAATAATCAACAATAGCTGTCGCGTTTCTAGTGTGATTTACTTTCATAAATTTTGTTTAAGAATTTATTGTTTTCTGTAGGACAACATTTGATGATGAAACATTTTTAATTAAATTGAATACATTTAAATTATGTGTTTTGATTTACGTGAGGAGATAAACTTTAAACCATATTGCGGTAGCGTTAAGACATTTATAGTTAAATTGAATACATTGAAATTATGTGTTTTGATTTACGTGAGGAGATAAACTTTAAACCATATTGCGTTAGCGTTAAGACATTTATAATTAAATTGAATAAATTGAAATTATGTGTTTTTGATTTACGTGAGGAGATAAACTTTAAACCATATTGCGGTAGCGTTAAGCCGGGCACACACTACGTCCAACAGCCATCGGCTAACTCGACTCCATGGAAAACATTTTTAATGACGATCCGTTCAGACGGACACCGATGATTAGCAGACGGCGTCTCGTCGTCTAGCGTTCACAGGGGGCGGAGTTTGATTCGGCGGCCAACGGTCATCGTGAATGCCCGGTTTCACATTCTATGACCCCGACAGACAGGTTGTCCAATGTCCTCGACGAGAACTTAACAGGGGTGGTACCATGGGACGGGCCTGTCAGGGAGTGCTGTCTCCCCCCCCCCCCCAACTTCACCCACTGGTACTGGCACCGGTACTAACATTTATACTGCCCCTTTTCCTTTCGGTTGACAGAATGTAATAAATTGAATAAATTGTATTATCAAAACAATTAACAAAAGCAGAACACACAACAGACACAACATTAAAAAATATGATAATCGGGGAGAGAAAAAGTGTATATGTGTTTTATACATAAGCCTATTAGTAGACCTCAAACCCGATTAAATAAGCCTTTGAAAAAAATTATAATAATATGTAAGTCTTATATAGCGCATAATACAATACATTGCCTCCACGTGCTTTACATGAACAAAAAAAAATATTAACCATGGAATATCCTAATGCTACATGGAAAACAAAGTAGTATAATCATTCTCATTGCTCGTTCTCAAGCACTTTGAAGCTTAATGTTAAATGCTGGATGAAAAGTATTCACAGGAGCTCTAGTGAAAATAACATCTAGCTAGCCTATCCAGCAATATTTTTTTTAAAAATAAATCAGATGAGATTGTAAGGAAACTAAACAAGAGTTGAAATATATGATGTGAAAATGTGTTTTTCAAGGGACTTCTTAAATATTTCAATTGAAGGTGATTTTTTTATATCCTCCGGAAACCCTTAAATTTCGGGTATTTCGAGAGATTTTGAGCGACGCCCGACAAGCCCACTCTTTGAAATGATATAACACAGCCTACTTCGAATAACAATCCGACTTAAGATTGATATGATTACAACTAACCCCAGGTGATAATCAATCTGTCTTGTATGAGACAATAACTGGGATGATATAACACGCCCTAACTGCATATAGTACCTGGTAAAAGTTAAAAACCTACCAAGAGTATTATACATCAGCCTACCTAGGAAGATAAAACAATTTGGAATGATAAAACAACCTATCTGTGTAATAACCTAATTGGGATGATATAATAACTTACCTAGGATGATATAACGAAGCAATTACCTACCTGGTAAGACTGTTATTAATAATATAATTTTATCCAGACGGATAGGTGCCATTTAGTTCCACTGAATATTTCCTAAAACTGTACTTTTTATCCTGTTTAAAAAGCACGAAAATGGAGAAGGATGCATAGCATGTTACTTTCGATTCCAACCGGTTGGCTCCATTGAAAATATGTACACAATAGCAGAGGCTATTCACGACTTTATGGGGTATACTCGTTACGTATGCATCATAGCACAGGAATATTAAAATAGTGTTTAAACATAGTAACAATACATCCACTGAGTTCGGTAGTTTATAACTCTTTTGATAGGTCTAAAATGAATTATGGAGTGTCGATAAAAGGGTATGTGTATGTATAAATATGTATAATAAGTCAATATAAATATAATAAGTCAATATATATATATATATATATATATATAATGTATATATGTATATAT
>NW_022719084.1:160325-160913 GCF_011630105.1 Anneissia japonica
ATATTATTATTATTATTATTATTATTATTATTATTATTATTATTATTATTATGTAGGCTATGTGTATGTATAAAAAGGCCTATATTTTATAAATGTTGGATTTGAAAAGTTACCGAATGTTGTTACATTTATTCTTAGGGTTATCGATTGAGCAAAGATTGCCTGATGGAAACCTTCTGTTCTGGTCAATTGCCGATGGACAGCAATCGCAGGTACGATGGCTACCAGCGAATCCTCAGTCGTATAAAGACAATAAAACTATAACAGCGACAGCAAGATACGCTGGTGATTATAGGTGGAATGCGATTGCCGTGGATTATCAAGAACAAAATGCAATTTTGAGTGATAGTTCTTCTAATTCTATTTATAATGCTCACGAGTGGTTCCACTCTGAGGGAGAAGCGAAACAGACGGTGTTCGGTACATCCGGGGCTGATGTCCATGCCATTGCAATTGATTGGTTTTCAAGAGCGTTCTACTGGATCGACGACGGATTTAACTGGATCCGATTATCGACGTATTATTCCACTAATACTGCAACAATAATAGACACTAAACTAGACAATCCCATGGGTATTGCAGTGTATC
>NW_022719084.1:160984-163603 GCF_011630105.1 Anneissia japonica
TTATTATTATTATTATTATTATTATGTAGGCTATGTGTATGTATAAAAAGGCCTATATTTTATAAATGTTGGATTTGAAAAGTTACCGAATGTTGTTACATTTATTCTTAGGGTTATCGATTGAGCAAAGATTGCCTGATGAAAACCTTCTGTTCTGGTCAATTGCCGATGGACAGCAATCGCAGGTACGATGGCTACCAGCGAATCCTCAGTCGTATAAAGACAATAAAACTATAAAAGCGACAGCAAGATACGCTGGTGATTATAGGTGGAATGCGATTGCTGTGGATTTTGAAGAACAAAATGCAATTTTGAGTGATAGTTCTTCTAATTCTATTTATAATGCTTACGAGTGGTTCCACTCTAAGGGAGAAGCGAAACAGACGGTGTTCGGTACATCCGGGGCTGAAGTCCATGCAATTGCAATTGATTGGTTTTCAAGAGCGTTCTACTGGATCGACGACGGATTTAACTGGATCCGATTATCGACGTATTATTCCACTAATACTGCAACAATAATAGACACTAAACTAGACCATCCCATGGGTATTGCAGTGTATCCCGTAAAAGGGTAAGATGTAGGCATCGATAAGGGTTTTTCAATCAATTTGCCATATCAATCAGAAAAATTGTATAAGGTATTTCTTGCGGTACACCACGTACATATAGTTCTGGAAACAGCTGTTATTATTGTTGTTGCTGCTGCTACTGTTGTTGTTGGTGGTGAGAATGTCTCGACTTTTCGATTGAGTTGATTCTCCAGACAGGGCAATCGGAACCGCCCTGGCCGTACCGGTTTTGGCATGACTATTTCTTCTCATGTTTTTATACTTAATATATATATATATATATATATATATATATATATATAATACTTGCGATAGTTAATTTCGGTTGATTTCAATGTTATATATATATTGAGGTGCCATTTTTTTTTCAAAATTTCCCGGCTAGATTTGCTATTCATAATGTTCATTATTCGTAAGGTTCCCTAGGCAGAACATTAGCTTACTCTATACCGAGGGGTCGGTATTCACAATGCAGAAAATGGTTTCTTAGTCATAATTAAAAAGGTTCGATAGTCTAAATCAATTAAAAGGTTCAGGTAAAGGGTTCGCTATAACTTTTAAGAAAAGCTTGCCTTAAGGCATTTTGAATTTTTTATTTTCCTATTCTGTTTCACCAGGGAACAGCGATTTTCACCTTCAATGACACATGCATTAACTTAATTTTAAAATTTCTTATTTACTAACACTCTTATACTACAATGTTTTTCTATTTAATTTAATTTATTTTGTGTGTTGATTTGATCTTGAAAATAAAACATTGAAATGAAATGAAAAAAGGGTTTCGCTATTTATAATCAATGAAAAAAAAACGTTTTAGTCAAAATTTAGCAAAGCTAATCATAATCCTGCATTTCGTCTATTTCACTGCCACTCTCGCCTCTCCCTTTCATTCCGGCACAAATTATTTCGCCTCGAAACCTTTATTATATTATATTAGCCTATATTATATTATATTATATTATATTATATTATATTATTATATTATTATTAGTCATATTTTTGGGAAATTGACCCAGTCTATTCAATTTATAATTACTCCTACTATATATTTATAAATTCTTCTTTTTAATGTATTCTTTTTTATTGAAAATATCATAAAATTAATTGGTTTAATAATTGATTGGTCGCATACCGGTAAACTCCCGGAGGAATTTATAATTACCGGTATATGTTTGTAATTCCAAAGAGGCGTCTAGACAGAAGGGACGTTAATTCGGGGTAGGCGTATATATATAATATATATTTTTGGATGTAAATGTATATGCACAAAATTTTAATTCGCGTGAAATTTCCATTTCATTTCGCGTGAAATAAGAACTACAAATTTATTATGAATTATTATTTCGTGTGAAAGAAGGACTACAAATTTATTATGAATAGTGAAATGTATTTATATTACGAATATCGAACTCTGAAAATAATGAACTTTATGAATAGTAGATTTTATAAAATTATGACTAGGAACCTTATAAACAATGGTCCTTATGATAGATCTTATGCACAATGGACTTTACATTTAGCCCCGCACGTCAGACAAATATAAACAAATAAAAAAATATATACATATACACATGATTTTTATATATGCTGTATACATATCGTATAATATATATGATTTCCATCTTGCGAACTATAAGCTTATCTAGCTTAACAATAGCTTTACTATGTGTGAGCGGTTCAGTCAGTTGTATAAGAGAGAGTGCCTGGAGGTTAGATCTGCGCCTATACCGTGCCCCATTGGTCTAATAGATACACCCTTTAAGTCCAACAGGTATAATACTCGACTTGCGAGGTGTTGCAGTTTGGAATACCGCAAGAGGCAACTGAATAAAGGAAGTGCTATATAGCTTTATACGATCATAACATCTTGTTCATTTTTTTTATATATTTTTTTTAAATTTTATTTTATTTATAACATCTTTAGGCAGGACAACATATACAGGCGAGATCTTACCGCTGTTTTACAATATGGTCCTGCAAACACATATTACAATAACAACAACAAAAGTAACCATCACAGTACAACAAAATAAACAACAGTTAAAACTTT
>NW_022719084.1:164461-172614 GCF_011630105.1 Anneissia japonica
GTATATACGTATATATATATATATACCTTGATATATATATGTATATATATATGTATATATAGATGTATATATATGTATATGTATATACATATACATATATGTATATGTATATATATGTATATGTATATATATATACGTATCCTATATACATATTGATATTATATAAACAGGTACGATAAATATACAACATTCATTATTCTGTTATACTTTAAGGTGTTTGCTATTTAGGTAGATATTAGGCCTGTTTAATCTTTCCGTTGCATGATTTTCTATTTCCCTTCCATACCATACTGTAGCAGTTCCTGCCCATTTGTGTTATTGCTATAATTAAGAGACTTTATCTTCACCTTATCGTTGATGTCCCTTTCCCTTTGTTAGATTGTTTCCTTAGTAAAGTTGTTTCTTCCGTTGTATTAGCCTGTTATTATGCAATGATGCTTTGGTGTTTTGTTGTTTGCTATTTGTTGGCGTATGTGATTGGCTGATTATATATTTTGTTACTCTAAGTATATGCTCCCTGGCATGTAGACTTTATGACTAGCGGGCGGACCCCGAGGATTCTGTCCTCTTTAAATCCTGCATCTTCATTTAGAGAAGGAGAGGTAGTGGCCAGGTTACCAGATGATATTTCCAGGCATCTTTAATTTTTCAGATTTTGCTTCCCGTCTATGTTAATTAATTCATAGCGATACTGTTCTTAATGGCAGGGCAACTTGCAAAATGTTTACGACGGATCTGTGCCAGATGACGATTGAAACAACTCAATCGAAATTTCAATACATTTTTAACAACAACAACAGGTTTTTTTTCTGAACTATCTACTGTGGTGTACCGCAAGCATTTAACACATAATTACTTCGCCATGAAAGCCTTCAAAAATTACTTTATCATTGATATCCTCCTGCATCTATGTGCTTACGTTACGTTGGCTAGGCACAGAACCAATCAAAACCAATAGGCTAGAAAAAACTGCTTTTCAATTCTTAGGTACCTAGTCGTGGTAGATAAAGTACATCTAGATGGGCAGTAGGCCTACAGCCTGTGTAAAATTAAACTGCCAGTGGGCCCATCAATATATGTTGTAGGGAATATTAATTAAAAGGAGATAAATAATTGATTATATTTCACCTGTTTTCTTTTTTGAATATTTTTTAATTAGCTGCTGAGACCGCTCTGGCCCCTCTTGAAATATCGCATGTTGTTACATTCCGCGTTCGCCTAAATACAGCGTGTTTACTGTTTTATCGCATTCGTACTAATACTGCTGCATCCACACACACATCGGCATGTGCGGCGAACACCGAGGAGCAATAATTATACGCCTACGTACGTAGCAACATGCGTATCTGCCGTGACGTAGCTACTCTGGGGTGTGGCCAACGTTTTATAATCCTTTTACTAACAAACTTGTCAAACTTGTCAAATTCGACGGTTGAAACAGTGTGAAATGCCAAAATTGCATGTGACATTAAAATTTACTTCTATTTTTCCAGTTATCTCTTCTGGACAGATTTAGGTCATCAAAGCATTGAAAGAGCGTCACTTAGTGGTAAAAACAGAACCACAATCGTCTACAACCTACGAAATCCTACAGATATAACTATTGATGCAACAGATGTGGATGGAAGGTGTTATTTTTCACATTATTATAGGGGTTAATGGATGCATTGCTATATATTTATATACATATATATATAGTATATATAGCCTATATATAATATATATAATAAATATATATATAGGCCCTATATATATATATATATATATATATATATATATATATATATATATTCATAATTTAGGCCTAATCATGTTGGGTTTTTTTTAATTAATTTTATGAACTGCTTAGTTTGACAGTTTTAAATAAATTTAATTTTAATTATAAAGTTAATATATTGCTGTATTAATGCTTCTTCTTTTCATTTCTTTTTTTCCTTTTTTTTCTTCTTTTTTTTCCCCTCCCCTTTTTTTTCTTTTTTTTTCTTTTTTTCTTTTTACTTATGTGAGTAGATGTTTTAGATATTTGTTTAATAGTACCACTATGATTTTCATGGAAAATTGAATACGCTACATTCCTACTACACATGGAGAGATACAAACGTATGTCGCAGAGATGCAGAAATAGATGCAGTTACAGATCAGAATATTTTTTAAAAGTCACCCAACAACCACTGCAAGTATTGGTTAAGTGTTACGTTATGTCAGAAAATGACATTTACACAATGTTGCAGCAACCTCATTGGTTCATAAATAGATTATTTTATTTCCACTTAAAACCTTTAGCACAAAACTGTACATTATTGTAACATCAGCTTGATAGCTGAATAGTTGGTAGATTTTGTACCTTCAAGTTATATAAGAAAGTATAATACATACTCCAAGTACTGAAATACACGCCATCGTGTTGGGATGCAATATTTCGACATTAAATATGTCATCATCAGGTGTTTAGAGATAAAACACTTTCAGGGATCAACTTGATTATAATATACTGTAACTTACACTAACTTAAAAAGAAGCCTCATAACACTGCAAACATCACTCCGCTATGTATAAATGCACTAGACTCTTAAATACTGTAGCACAAATTAAGGTACTCAATAAATCAAATCAATGCGCACTCAAAATAAATGGTTTAATAATTACTAATAATCATTAACGTTTCTGTTCCTGTACAACCAAAACAGCCATCCCTTAATTGCAAGATGATTCATCATACCTAAGGGCCCGTTTACGAACTTTCGAAAACCGGATAACTCAACCCTAAGGTGATAATTAATCATTCCTCAACTAGCTATAATTACTAAAACATCTGGACTTTCCGGGCTTATCCTTTCCATCTGGACTTTCCGGGCTTATTCTTTCCGGATAAGTTTGGAGGGTTGGAGGCTGCCTCGGGCGCAATAGCCCACAGCATGGTGTCAACTGACCTTACTTTTATGAGAAATCTATTCAGATTAAGCACTTGAGTCCGCAATAATCCATGCCTTCGTCCAGTGACATCGCTAGAGTAGTCCTCACTTTATAAATTATATTATCCAATTTTTAAGCCAAAATATTAAGTTTATTTTTACAACGATATACCCCTATATACAATGGCTGCAGCTGAACAGAGTGGGTGGACTGACGAAGCAACCCAAACGTTAATTAGCATATGGGGAACGACATCCATACAAGATGGTTTTGATGGAACCCGACGGAACAACGCCGTTTATAAAGAAATCTTATAAAGATGCGGGAAATGGGTTATAACTTTACGCACGCACAGATAGAATACCAAATGCAAGATCCTGCGCAAAAAAATACACCCAGGAAAAGGACTCCAACAGGAAGTCACGAACCCCCACCCACCACACCCCCAACAGAATGGCCGTATTTTGAGATGATGAACGAAATTTTTGGCGATAGACCCATTTCTTGTCCACCACAAACTGTTGACACGTCGTTGTCAGCTCTGAACACCAATGGAACTAGTAGTAGTAAGTCCGTAGGCTATTTTTTTTCCTTTGTTATTTTTGTAATTTTTTTTTTATTTTCCCAGTTGGCTAGGCTCTAGTTTCTAAGGTCTGGTTTTTTTTAGAATTGGTTGGAGTTCGAGCGTAGGTAAGGCGAGGCAATTCGTTGTTGAATTGCCTTGTTGGGCTGAGAAGGCCTATACCTTACGTTCCGTATCCGAATAACTTGGGGTTCGTAAACGAGCGATCTAATGACATACCCTCTGGGCATTATGTCATTTTTTACTTATCCGGTTTCGTTGAAAGTTCGTAAACACAACCTAATACGATGCTACATTTCTGAGCATAACTATAATTCTAATGATGGTTAATTCGTAAATCCTAATATAAAACTTCTCGCTAACTATAGCGACTATATCGGTCTCAATTTTACGATCTTATTCAATCATTAATTATTGAGGTTATACGATAAATTATGATCCATTTTACAATGAAGTTTAATCCAATGATATTTAACTTACCGGTTGAACTGCTCAATACTCATAGAACAACCGTGTTAACTTTCTCAAATAACTAAATTACACTACAGAATTCTCGAACGCTTCTCTCTCTACTAAAAATAATTTGCTGTGTCTTATCGGAGCGCGAAAAAAAAACCACAAATGTGAGACAACTAACATGAGAGGTGCTCATTTCTTTCCCTTACGAAATAAAGACATAGGGCCTACTTTATTTATATATTACTTATAATATTTTCTTTATTTGTAAGTGCAGTATAGATTTTGCTACGATGCAGCGCGGTGTTACCTTGACGGATTCGAAGCTTATGTCAACTTTTAGTTATATCAAAATCTATATGTTACTCAGAAGACACATTTGATAGTGTTAATTTAATTGTTAGATTGGATAAGTATTATCAGTCATTAAAAAAAATTATTACTCATAATATCATTATTTTCACACCAAAATTCAAGAAAAGTTCAACAATTACAGAATGCCAACAAATGCAATCTCTATTGTCATGGAAAATGCCTCGTTTAACATTTACAAATGAACTTATATATATATACAATACAAATCTGTTTACAAACAATTCTAAAAAATAAGTGACACACGCCATCTATTCAAGCAATAACAAATCAACTGACTGACATGGATAATGTAAATTGGTATGAAATTGTAAATCATATCACCATTGATGATGCTCCAAATGATTTTGAAACAAAGTTTTTAAAAATGGCAAATCTGCATGCACCGCTAAAGAAAAAAAGAATCAGGTGTTAAAATTTCAGAACAAAAGTATGTTAATTACCAAGTGATTAAGTCTCTATTGTTTAGATGGATAAAAGAAAGCCTATAGGATTAAGTAGTATATCGTAAAAGGGACTTGCGTCTATGTCTACATGAACTGAAATTTATATATACTTTTATCAAATGATTTGAATTAATTTAATTATTTGTTATTATTTAATATTTTCACACGGCCCAGATAGGCCTATACGGTAATACCTCCACAGGCTGCATATTAAAAACCAGTGGTATAGACCTACTGCATGCAATGCCATTGCGACAGTTCGGACAGACCTGCACAATTTTTTCTATTGGGTCCACAAAGAATGGGTCCACATTTTAAAATTGGGTCCAGATTTCTCATATTTTGCGTAAAATTAGTATTTTTTTAAGAAAATGGGTCCATATTATTAATATTTTTGCGTAAAATGGGACAAATTTAAGAAAAATGGGTTCACATTATTTGAATTTACACGTAAAGTGGGTCCACCCTGATATTGTCCCACACTGTTTAAAAATCCTGACTACGTCATTGACTGCATGTGTTACTTCCTATAAACCAATCTTGTCAAATTTTATCCCTAACCATGGGGATTTTATTTTGTGTACCGGTATATTTTCATATAGGATTCTGATCTATGTCATGCCATGCACCCTTATTTTTGAGTCGTTACCGTACTCTATTCTTGCTACATGTATGTGATAGAAAGCTAAAGATAAAGACAATCCACTATTCCGAATAGTGTAGCTTTCTTTAACGTGCACATGGGCCATAATGCACACGGGACAAATGGCTTAATGTCTCATCCGAAAGACGGTGCGCTATCGTAGATTGCATTTTAGCTCTCCAGCTGAAACACAAGGATAGCGCGATGGGAATCAGTGGCGGCTCTAAGATATATTTTCTGGGGGGTGGTGGGGTAAGCTGTCCGACAGGGGAGACTTTGAGATCGTATACTCAAACTGGGGGATGGGGTTGAGAGAAGGTTCCCCCTCCCAAATGAGATTTTTTTTTAGAATAGCAATCTCTGGATGGCGGAAAATAATATTGGGAACATAATACAACTATTGTATGTTAAATACATGATTTCATGAGAATCTACTGATTTTAAAATGTGTTTAAGACCTAAGACTTTCTGTGTAGTTTTCTTGAAACCCAGATGCGATCTGAAACCCTCAAAAATTCAAAACGTGGGTCGAATGATTGTCCTATAGTAGTGGAGCAAGTTACCTCGGCTAATAAATATAAGCCGTAGGATACACAATAGGCTTGTTCAATTTATACACCTGGAATATCTCTAAAGAAAGTCCAATTTTAAATACTAATGTTGGAATGTTACAATAACAGTTTATATATAAAAAAAACTATGATGAATTATGATGCTTAATTACATCTCACCGATTAGACCGAACAATCAGCGTCACCATAAGTTGTTGGCGATAGAGTGTATTGATTTTATGGAAACTATGTATTGGACAATTTTCAGTGACGTTTTTAATTATGACTAGATGACTTAATTACAAAATTAAAAATATTGTTCAAATGAAAAAAATGGAATCTGCACATGTTAATAGTTTTAGTTTTTGGGTTTTGGAACGACAAAAGTAATATTATCAAGTGATATGAAATATTTTACAAAATATAGACCTACACTGTTATTTTCGAGGATTTATTTTAACTTCAACTCCTAAAAATGTACAGAATAACTCCTTCGTAATTAAAATATTGCATTGAAAATAACAGTGTAACCTTTTTATGGTTAATGGTTTTCCATTTATAATTACTCCAAATATATACCTAAATATATTCCATGACACTATTATTTTCACTCTTGTTATGTATTGATATGTATTGGTTAAATTGACTGAGATTTTTAGCTATTTTTACAAATAGATTTGTTTTTGTATATTTATTTAATATATACTTTTAAGTGTAAATCGTTAGTTTAATAAAGTGAAGTCATTGTAATGTTGATAACACAATTCCTCGCCTGATCTAAATATCAATAATGGAGTGTTTTGTCTGATGGATGCATGATTTGGCTTTCGAAATTTCTGCATAATGCTTAATTTATAGTTATCTTGTAGATTATCTAGGTAGATTAATATATTATTAACAATGTGAAAAGAAAATTCATGACAAAATACTATCAATAATTCAAAATGGGAATCATCCAATTCGTTATAATTTTTAGTTTATTACGATCTTGTAGACGTCGTAGGTCTACACATAACGTTATTATTTTCTATATTCTATCACATTTTTTATCGAACTTTAGCATCCCAGTTTTATATGTTTTATATTTTATTAATGTTTTTGTGTAATAACTAACCTTTTAGCAATTTTATGTCAAATAGGACAACAAAAAGAACAAACAAAAAGAACTATGAACTATTTGCAGTGGACATTTTAGCAGGTAGAACGATTATTTGTTAAAACACAGTTCTGGGATTATTTAGTGCAGGATGAACAAACTATAACTGTATTTTTTTTTTAACTCATTATAATTAATACATTTGTATTGTATTAACAATTTAAAATTCGCTTATATTCATTATCCTTGTAATAATTATAGAATTACTAGTCAAATAGCTGTCGAGTTTCCAGGGTGATTTACTTTCATAAATATTTTGTAACCTATATGCCAACGTCTATTGATGATAAATATATTCAATTAAATTGAATACATTGAAATTGTGGTTGGTTTATTTTTTATGTTGAGATAAATTTTAGACCGTATTGCGCTAATGTTACATACTAGTGTATTGTATGATAATGAAAATTTATTTGCTAAGAGGGTGTCAGAACTCCGACAGATGTTTCAATGTCCAAATATCCCATCAAAGGTCCAAATTATTTTGCCCGCAAATGGCACTTTCAGACTGTATTAATGTTTTTATTAATCAATGTCCTCTGACAACTTCTTCCCGTTGTTTAGTGTGATTAAGTGGCCGTATTCACTAGTAAATTTTACACCCCCCACCCCAGAGACCATATTTACTAGAAATGTTGCTCGGGTCCAAATCGTCAGAGGTTGTGGTAATTCCTGCATGAAAAAGAGGACCCTGGTGGGAATTATTAGTGTTCCCAGTGCTAAGCAGCAACATGATATGAAAAATAAATATATATATTCGATAACAAAATGAAGGGTATCAGAGTCCAAACATCCGTCGATCAAACAATGAAAGTGTCAAAATCTATAGAAAATTGTTCAAATATTAAGCAGAAAAAGTTCAAGGGAAATAACCGATCTATAAAAGATTGAAGAATAACGTAATTGAACAATGGACAGTTGCGCTAAGCCCGCCCCTTTTTTTTATTATTTTTGTTGATATATTTCCCCAATAAGACCTACTTTTGCATGCCAAGATCCCAAAAAGCGTACGTATATGTACATGATTTAGGCC
>NW_022719084.1:173244-184013 GCF_011630105.1 Anneissia japonica
AAACTATACAGATCATCATATAATTTACAAATTCATGTATTAAGTGTTCGTTTATCAAACGCTCTTCCAGGAATTTCTTTAATATCTCGCGTTGTGATGCTCAATTACTGACATAACATTTCCCATCGTAGAATAAAAGGTAACATTATTTGATTTGATCAAATGTTGCATGAAAACAAATACCAATATTCCAGATTACCTTGTTCGCTATCTAGTCCTACGAGAACATCGTAGTCCTACGAGAACATTCAGGAAAAAATTATGTACATATAGGCCTATAGAGGTGGAAACAAATTCAATTTTTTAAGTAATGATTGATGATAATACTGTATATAGACACGAATTAAATGTGTTTATCAATGATTGTAAATACAAAAATGTGACTTACCGAACCTCCTTGGATACCGTATTAATCCATTCCAAAAATTCCGTCTTCACGTATTTGTCTACATTCTGTATTACTTGATCAATCAAATAATTTCTATTTCTATCTTTACATAAAACAGCTAACCTCGCTCCAAACACGAAAACCATAATTATACGGCCCCAGTTTATGATATTATCGCTAAACATTTCTGTTAAAATGTCTTTGAAAAACGTCTCGATATTCTCATTTGAATTAAACAAAACTTCCCTAGTTAAATTATAAAGATGTTCATTGTGCATTTCATACACCTTTTCGCAATATTTAAAAAAAAGTACTGTTATATATTCCATGTCATTGCCAAGTTTATATGCCACAAACGCTGAATTTATTTCTCGTGCAATTTTTTCAGTTTCCATGTTCATGTTTTTTCACTCTAAAAACAAAGTTATGTTTTAACTTTGAACACGATCTTCGTGGATAGGTATTACGTAAAAGAATTGCTTAATTTGATGAAGTT
The DNA here is from genome assembly GCF_011630105.1 of Anneissia japonica. Taxonomy (NCBI): domain Eukaryota; kingdom Metazoa; phylum Echinodermata; class Crinoidea; order Comatulida; family Comatulidae; genus Anneissia; species Anneissia japonica. Next base: position 174,129 of record NW_022719084.1, read on the forward strand.
GAAACAACTAAACTTATGTTCTTACCCCAAATTTATTCGAAATGTATACAATACAGAAATAAAGGCATTACCTGTCGTTAGAAGCGGTTAATTCAAACCATAGAGTCACCAGCGGTCACTGATACATCTGAAACAATAGAAATCGCTCTTTACATGAACCTACAGAAATCGAATTGTTCATCGCACGCTTTATACATCTTTTCACAATATTTGAAAAAAAAATTACAGTTCACATCCTCTATATATTCCATACCATTACCTAGTTTATATGCTACAAACGCTGGATTGATTTCTCGTGCAATTCTTTCAGTTTCCATGCTTATATTTTTTCCTCAAATGACGCTATTTTTTTCAAAATATATACCTAAAAAAAGTCTCCTTATTTTATAGAGCCTACACTACCATCAACAAACACACATTTATACCAGTATTATTACTATTATCATTACTATTTTTATTACTATTTTTATATTCATTATCATTTTATTACTACCATTATTTTATATATTATTTTAACTACTATTAATAAAAAATACCCCCGCATTTAACAACAATTTAACATATCCTTCATTGGTTAATTTCACTCATGACATCATGTGACCGCATATCTATCGGCTTTTCGTTATACTCATCGGACGTAATCTTAAATTAAAATTAAAATTGAATACAAGACGTCATAAACCTATTCACGTTTACCTGGGCTATTCAAAAACAACAAGTCACTGCATTTTCTTAGTTACCAAAATCTCTCATCCAATAGAGATCACTCTTGTCACGATGTAACGTCATCAGTCTATTCATGTTCACCCGGGCTATTCAAACTATCTAGTCACCGCAATGTAAGTGACCAATATCTTCATCCAATAGAATTCCTTCTTATCGTAACGTACCACCCATATATCACATTACTATACAAACTATTAATTAATACTATCAATGACACCGCACATCCTTTCTATTGTTTTATACCTATTGTTTAGTTGAAATTAATCCCTTTGAAATACCGACACCGCACTTCCTAAAATTAATTAACTACATAACACCTTTTTTAAGCCGCACATCCTTTCTATTGTTTTATACCTGTTGTTTAATTGAAATTAATCCCTTTTGAAATGCCGACATCGCACGTGCAAACACCTTTTGTTTACACTTCCAAGTCTCATTGTTTTCAATTTCAATATGTCACACATACCAACTCAAATTCATATTTTCTTTTTAATAATATATTTTATTTATTTATTATTATTATTTAAAATATTTATTTAATATTAATATAATTAAAACAATTGTTTTTCTATTATTCCCATTGTTTACTTTACATATTTAATAACCTCCTATAACGTTCATATTTACTACTAGTGTAAATCGTTAGTTTAATAAAGTGAAGTCATTGTTATGTTGATAACACAATTCCTCACCTGATCTAAAAATCAATAATGGAGTGTTTTGTCTTTAGATATTTCTGCATAATGCTTAATTTCTAGTTATCTTGTAGATTATCTAGGTAGATTAATATATTATTAACAATGTGAAAAGAAAATTCATGACAAAATACTATCAATAATTCAAAATGGGAATCATCCAATTCTTTATAATTTTTAGTTTATTACGATCTTGTAGACGTCGTAGGTCTACACATAACGTTATTATTTTCTATATTCTATCACATTTTTTATCGAACTTTAGCATCCTATTTTTATATGTTTTATATTTTATTGATGTTCTTGTGTAATAACTAACCTTTGAACAATTTTATGTCAAATAGGACAACAAGAAGAACAAACAAAAATAACTATGAACTATTTGCAGTGGACATTTTAGCAGGTAGAACGCCTATTTGTTAATACACAGTTCTGGGATTATTTAGTGCAGGATGAACAAACTATAGCTGTATTTTTTTAACTCATTATAATTAATACATTTGTATTGTATTAACAATTTAAAATTCGCTTATATTCATTATCCTTGTAATAATTATAGAATTACTAGTCAAATAGCTGTCGAGTTTCCAGGGCGATTTACTTTCATAAATATTTTGTAACCTATATGCCAACGTCTATTTATGATAAATATTTTTCAATTAAATTGAATACATTGAAATTGTGATTGGTTTATTTTTTATGTTGAGATAAATTTTAGACCGTATTGCGCTAATGTTACATACTAGTGTATTGTATGATAATGAAAAGTTATTTACTAAGAGGGTGTCAGAACTCCGACAGGGTGTTCAATATCCAAATATCCCATCAAAGGTCCAAATTATTTTTGCCCGCAAATGGCACTTTCAGACTGTATTAATGTTTTTATTAATCAGTGTCCTCTGGCAACTTCTTCCCGTTGTTTAGTGTGATTAAGTGGCCGTATTCACTAGTAAATTTTACACCCCCCACCCCAGAGACCCTATTTACTAGAAATGTTGCTCGGGTCCAAATCCTCAGAGGTTGTGGTAATTCCTGCATTAAAAAGAGGACCCTGGTGGGAATTATTAGTGTTCCCAGTGCTAAGCAGCAACTTGATATGAAATATATATATATATATATATTCGATAACAAAATGAAGAGTATCAGAGTCCAAACATCCGTCGATCAAACAATGAAAGTGCCAAAATCTAGAGAAAATTGTTCAAATATTAAGCAGAAAAAGTTCAAGGGAAATAACCGATCTATAAAAGATTGAAGAATGACGTAATTGAACCATGGACAGTTGCGGTAAGCCCCGCCCCTTTGATATTATTTTTGTTGATATATTTTCTCAATAAGACCTACTTTTGCATGCCAAGATCCCAAAAAGCGTACGTATATGTACATGATTTAGGCCCTGTCTCTTATACACATCTAGATGTGTATAAGAGACAGGAGTCGGATACTAAGATGAAGCATAATTAATTAGCAGAATCAGCATGGGGGAAGGTGTAGTCACTAATGATACCCAGGTCTTTATTAAGACCAAAAATGTGTGTTTTATATTTGATTATGAGTTTCAGTTCCGATTGACGTCGTTCTTTGAGTGATTTGAAATTGCAAGCAATGAGTGCACAGCGAATGTCGTTGATGTTGTGGTCAGGAGAGTTGAAATGTTCCATATATATATATGGAAGTAAAATGAACAAACTTTGTTATGTTTGTTTTTAAGCGAGTTGCCTATTGCTAACAATGCCTCATATTTGTATTGTGCATAATAAATACGGTACAAAGTAGGCCTACACAATGAAGGAAATGACAAAAATAACCTGTTGAAGTGTAGTTGTGGGTCAAAGTCTGAACTTTAATTCAAGATTCAGAAATTCTGCTCTGAATCAGTTATAGTATTATAGTGGAAAACGATATTTCTACGGTCACAGATTTGTACACATTCTACGAAGTGACATCGTTACAGCTGTAGGCCTAACGATGTACGGTACAGCACTTCGGTGGATCATTATTCAAATGGTCTTAACAGTCTGCTTGTACCGACCTACGGAATCATCAGGTAAGCGTATGGTTATAATGTTGAATTTCCTTAAAGTAGGTTTATGTAATACTATGTAGACTTGTGCTTTGAGACAGAGAATATTACCTATTTCATTTATGTATCGAAAACATAGCGTCAGAGAGTAGGCCTATTTTAGCTGAATTGATCTCTAATTATTTAGAAGCTGAATATATTAATATAAGATTATACATTGCATAGGTCTGTCTTGCTAAACTCTTCTCCTAAGGCATGGCAGTAGCCACAATAATTGAAGCTGTCAGGTTGCGAGAGAGCACTGAGGTTGCGGCCAGGGGGCCACCAAGTGCCCCCGGTCAGGGTTCAGGGCCCGGAGGCCACGGGAATAAGTTGCTATTTCTCCATATACACCGATTTGAATGATGTTCTGTTGTAGTAATCTAATACATATAATGGTTTTAAAATATTTTTTTTTAAATAAAAATATGTTTTAAGCAAAACAATAAAAACACTTTGAATTCAAAACAGGCAGATTATTCAAGAGAAAGCTTGTTACTCACAGCATTATTGTTATTTTAGTATATTGCGTTTTGACATTTACAAAAATCTAAGATTAGACCTATGAACGAAAAATAATATTGCTATGGTACACTTTCAATCAATACATGCAGGCGCGGATCCGGATCTTCGCACCATTCGCCATGGCAAAGGTCAGGGTGAGAGATAAAATGATATTAAAAAAATATATATATATAAAATGATTGCAGTGCCTGGTGGTCTGGCAAATTTTAACTGTTTCTGTTAGAAATGCAACCTACCTCAACCAAAAACAAAAACATAGATAAAAATGCAATATATTTCTGCATTGCCTGAATATTAATTAAAAGGGACTGTAATTAAATCGGCTGCACGATGTTGAGTTGAATTGAGTTTTTTGTTTATTCTATTTTGATTTATATGTCACTATGTATGGTTAATCAAAAAACAATCAAAGGGATAATATACATGTGTGTTGATTTTTATAACCGTGTTGGAAGGCATTTATAATTTCATTATATTTTGTTATTTTAAAATAAAATAAAGACAATTACTGTATGCATATTAATTAATTTCCCGGTGAAAGTAAAATCAAACCAATCAAGTTTGGTTTTGGTCAGAGTACAATTGTTGAAAGAATTGCATTATTCTGCTTCCTTTAACAATAAATTATATTATGACCAAGAATTATATGAATTTAAAGCGTTAATATTATTAACTGAGACCAATCAACATGTAACATAAAACATGTACGTATCACAGATAAAGGCATGGTTTTTTCTTGTCAGTTGACTAGGTAATTTAGTAAAGAAATGAATATAAGTTCTAAGCAAGTGTATAAGGAAATCTTTAGTCTGATTTTCTGCAAAAGCTCACTGTAGACTTACTTGATTTAGATAAAAGCTAAGCCCACATAGGCACTGAATTTCAACTGAAGAAAAATGCATCCTAGTTTCTTAATCAATCATTATAAATCTTACACTAAAGAGAAGAAAATATGTAAAATATCATTAACTGTTCACCGCAGAGTTAGTTATGTCAAGAGAGAGTTGAGTCTAACGGCATACAGGTGGAATTTAGCCTTTTTTCCTATTCAAAACCTAATTGGTTAATTGTGGTCTGTCAAAATGTGGTCAGGTTGAAACCTGACCTACAGTACTGCCGGCTACGGCCCTGTGCACAGGAGCCTGTTATCACCTAGCTTCCTCCTAGTCATCATCGTTTTCTTCATTTTAATTATCAATTGTCCATAGTAATGTAGGAAAAAGCTATGAAAATCAGAGTGTATTCAATAATAAACGTCTCAGAATGCCCGAAAATGCATTTCAAAGAATCTAGAAAACTAGATAAAATTTAGCCTTTTTGCTATTCAAAACTTAATCAATTAACTTGTGGTCTGTCAAAAAGTGGTCAGGTTGAAACCTGATTAACCGTACCGGTGACTACGGCCCTGTAAATCTGCTTTTTCTGAATATCAATGATAGATGACACATTTTTATTCTGTTTTTTGTTTTAATTTAATCAAATAACTGTGCAGATTCATGTGGTCATCTACCTTTTGGGGTTGAAGATGGAAGTATTCACTCAGACCAACTCATTGCATCCAGCATATATGATTGGAGATTCAAGGCTGAACGAGGGCGACTCAACACAGTAGCAGACCTCGATGGCTCGGGGTCCTGGGCAGCAAAATCTGAAGACGAAAATCCTTGGATTCAAGCCGATCTCAGTGCTGTAAAAAGCGTAATTGGAGTAATAACTCAAGGGCGCGAAGATGGCAAGCAATGGGTGAAAACATATGAAGTTTATTACAGTACAAATAGTAACAATTTCGAACCAGTATTAGGATCGAGTGGTCAAGCTGAGGTAAGAATTGTGACTAGTGACCCTTAAATCAGACTTGAAATCACCCATCAATAACTCTGAAAATAAAATCACTTAAAATGTCTACACAATCAAAATTTTGCAAAAGGTAAGTCATGCTGGAAAGCTCTCATCCGAAACCCTACCAAAGCAGCCCAAGCGGGAAAGTTAGAAGACTACTCGGCGTAAAGGCAATAAGTGTAATGTAATGTATATAAGAATATATGTACATTATGTACAGTAGTCATTGACGGATCTGAGGGGTGTCAGGGCCCCCTTTCTTGGGAAAAAAAAAACGAAAAAAAAATATCCGGTACACACATAGGCCTATTTACTGTAATAAGAATGAGAAAAATAATTACCTGACCGTTTACAAGAGGGGAAAAACTTTAGAAGTCGGGAAAACTCATCTAAGAACCAACATTTTCCCGGGGAGGACCCCCGACCCCCGTTTTATTTGGGTTTCATCGATTTATTGAAAAAAGAATATGTATGCAGCGACTCATTTTTTTTTAACACAGTAGGGCTACTAGTATTTACAGTAATAAGAAAGAGAATTTTACCTGACCCGCTTGAAAACAAGCGGAGGAAAACCTTAAAATTTCAAGAACTTGAAAGTAATTAAAAGACACCTCGGGAAAGTCAGGAAAGCTCATTTCCTGCTAGTGATCAAATTTTTCCCGGGGAGAACCCCCGAACCCCTTCCTCTTTGGGGTTATCCATTCATGGAAAAAATAATACGTAAGCAACACAATTTTTTTAAATGTACGTATACACACACAAATAGGCCTATTTACTGTAATAAGATCGAGAAAGTTTACCTGACCGTTTTCAAGAGGGGGAAAACCTTGAATTTTGAAGAACTTAAGTCATTAAAAGACACCTCAGAAGTCGGAAAAGCTTATTTCCTGCCTTCTAGTGATCAAGATTTTCCCGGGGGAGGATCCCCGGACCCCCTTCCTCTTTGGGGTTATCCATTCATGGAAAAAAGAACGCTTAAGCAACTACGTATACACACATAAACAGACCTATTTACTGTAAAATAGGAAGGAATTGCGTGTTGCAATCGCTGCCTTACAGAGAAATTTCACATTTATTCAAACAAACCATCAACTTTAAACAAAAGAACAGAGCTGTTTTCAAAATGCAGACACAGAAACAAATTCCTACTCAAGAATACGTAACACAATTAGTATATACACCTGCTGAACCTCATATATGCCTCCATTATCCTCAAATCCACTCACTCCTGAAGATTGCTACTGCATGAAGCAGCTGTAGAGTAAATTCACGCTTGACATACCTTTCTATTATTATTATTGTTATTATTATTATTATTATTATTATTATATATATATATATTATGTTCACATTATTAAGAAGACACAACAATAATTGTTACTTAACCAATATCCTGAGGCGCGTGGAACGGAGAGAGTAGAGAAAACAGTAGAACTTATACATACTGTTTGTGGTGCTGAACTAATAATAATAATTCAAATAATAAAACATTAAATAGTTAAACCGTTATTAAATTTTTAATTATTGGTCATGTTGTAACTTCAGCCGTTGTCTTTCAAACCATTTAAATTATCGTAGCAAAAAGTATAAAAACTAACTTGTGTTTTTAATGAAAGTTAATCACTTGTAAATTATAAATGCTTGAAAATGTGTAGTTCAATGGTTTGATTGAATGTGTGTGGAATGGGAATTGAATATATGGCGTAGACCTATGTTTAAGAAAAAAATACAAAGTATAGGCCTATGTAGGCCTAAAAAAAAACAAAGGTTACTTTGTATTTGGTCACGGAGGGCTATATCTGAGGATTTTTCAAATGAAAGATAGGGGGTAGCTAGCTATATTATTAATCAGATTTTACAATATAAGTGAGTGACACACACACAACCCCCTCCCCCCACACACACATACAAACATACATACACACCATAATAATAATATTTATTTGACATTACATATACACTTTTATATATCAGTGGCACACACAAGAAAGTGGCGCAAAATCTTAGCTAATGAATGAAGAGGAAACACAATTACAACTTAAAGCTAGACCAATGTAAGAACTTAAATGAAGAAAATTCAATAATTTTGAGTTTAAAAATAAATCATAAACACACCTCACCCCTCCCCACATTTATAATTATTATTATTTATTGACCACAAAGTCCAACATAAAAACTCGATAACATAAATAAATAAATGTTTACATTTTTGGAAATTACCACTGTCTTCATAACAATATGGGGCATAATTGCTGTTGACGAACAGTTCCAAACAAGACCTCATTAACATTACGGTAAGTATGTCTAATTTGAGCCGTAACTTCCTCTGTAAATTTACAAACAAATAAAATATGACACTCATCTTGCACATCTTTACACTGACATTTTCTTTTATCTCTTTCTATTCGAGACCATCTACCTGTCTGAACTTTAGGATATTAATGGGAACTTTAAATAAAACGTGATAATACAATTCGTTCATTTTCTTAAACATCCCGACATAAATAAAACGATGTTTGTATGAGCTCAGTATTAAACGCGTTGTTGTTTTATCCACAATGCTATTTCTCAAGCGCACCATCTCATCATGCAGCGTACTTATATCTGAAATTACAGTGTTTTATGTCGTGAAATCGGTGAATCCACCGAATGACACAAACCTAGAGCGGTAATATTTCACTGTTCCCTGTAATAATAAATAGCCCAGTACACTCGCGCAGTACACTCTTCGGAAAAGAGTAGGGGATTGTCTCCCAGTGTACTGCCTAATCACCACCAGAAGGACCCCACTGAAAAAAAAGTCTTCTAGACTTTCGTGGGCTATCCTTGGTTTTTACAGCGAATAAATCAAAATCAAATCCATGAGAATTCGGATTATTAACAGCATGATGCTTTAACCATCGTTTTTGAGCATATTTCATTCAAAATGCACAGCTTGGCATGTGTGTCTCAATCAAACATAATTCATTGGGTGTTTGCATCCCTACTCCAAGAAGTAGCTTTACAGCATTCATATACAAAGGTAGTAAACATGAGTTTGCAATTTCCATCCCCCAATTCACTAGCGTACAATAACGATGACATTACTGCTGATTCAGCTACTTTCTTTTTGAAAATAAATGGTAAGTTAGCATTTCTATTTTAAAATGCACCGAATCAGGCGCGTCGGAAGCTATTTTTATTGGTCCGGCCAAATATACAGAATCATCACCGCATTAATATGACTTCCATTTATTAGTTTTGTCTCTGTAGCTCAAAACACGCACTATTCTAATATGTCAATCATTCATAGTCGTACTAAGTATATCAATTAACCATTCATGCTTTATCATTTATATTTGTCACCATAGAATTTCATAAATATTAACGTACGTACAAGTAGTAGTTAAACATTGCTTTAACAGTAGAAATGATATTTTTAAAATGATGTTTTACCATACGGCCTTCTCATTATGTTGCAAAAATACTCTAAAACAAAAATTGACACCTGTTCGTCTCGAACCAGGGCCATAGCTCAGCTACGGGTTGTACGCATGTATATTGGGCGGTCTGGGCCATGTCATAGTAGGATTTTTTTAAATAAAAAAGTGGAATCGATCAGTTTATTTCATTAATAAGTATATCTATCAGTTAATAAGTATCTAATAAAATTAGATTTTCCTGACGTCTGTCCTACCACCCTGACTGGAGCCGTTGTAGGGCCTGAGTTGAACCCCTGTAAAAATGTTCAATAGCTTATTCTAATATTGAACCTCCATCCGAAGTTGATTCCCCAGATTCTTAATGCTCTATTGCGTATTTATCACCGGGTAGATCTGTCCATATGATGGGAATACCATACATGGTCCTCCTGCCATTAATAAACCAAAAGTTTACTAGATAATAACACTAAATAATATACCAGCAGTCTGTTATTTGAAAATCTAACGATCTGTAGGTCGAAATATTAGTTTTCTCCAAAAAAGTGTTTCTAAAGTCTATACATGTTATTCGTTTCCTATATTCTTTTGTTGTCGTACCGAAACACACGTGGAACCT
>NW_022719085.1:0-855 GCF_011630105.1 Anneissia japonica
AAAACAAACCGCGACCGAAATGAAGCGCGACCGAAACGAAGCGCGACCGAAATGATCTGTATTCTTACGGGAAGCCCTTGTAGGAATAATCTTGCCATTTGCGATGCAATCTTTCAATTTTGTCACAGATTGAACTGTTATTGAGAAGAGCGATCGTTCGCCAAAAAATGTCACCGAGTACACTATTGACATTGCCTAAGTTACCATACTTTGATACCATGACACCAAGATATTTTTAAGTTTCGCAATAGGCTAGTATCACTGACTCCTTTTTTAGACTGGAAGAATTGTAATCTAGGCCTAGCCCCTATTATATTTAATTATGGAAAGAACAAGTATTGCAGACAAACCTGTGGATATTTCTTTAGGCTACACCTTAGCCAAGGATTTCAACATATCACGCACAAAAATAATAGTTAGTAAACTTTATGTCTTTATAAAATAGTTACACCAGTCCAAGCGATAGACGTTTTGCTGCAGTGACATCTCGCTGCTGGCGACTCGGTGCTGGAGCCGACTCGCTGCAATTGCATCCTGCTGCAGACCGGCAGCGAGGCGAGGTCAGCCACGCTTTGCAAAAAGCAGCCAGACATTGCAAAATCGTTAATGCAAAAGAATAGCCTGGGCGATACCATTTTCGCGAAGGTAAATTGACTTTCGACATAAACCTTGTACAAAAAAAATATGATCGGCCACTTTTATGGTTGCTGCCCTCTACAGTATTTCAACGTCAGGCAAAGATCTTATAAACACAAGATAGCGTTCTCCGCGATTTACGCGTAACAAATAAAAGCGTCGGTCAAGGTTCAAAAGTTTCCCATTTAGCAAGAGGGCGTCATTCATGCGCTATTACCG
>NW_022719086.1:0-1533 GCF_011630105.1 Anneissia japonica
TAATTATGATTACCAAGATAATTTTAAAAAACATTTTATGATGAGTATTTCAGTGACAGATTCAGATTCATTTCATCCCTCTACTTTCAACCACAGATCAACACCCTTGCTGACATGCCTTGTGATTTGAGTCGAGCAATTGCACTTGCGCACAATCACTCCCTAAACTTCAGAGAGTGTGAAAAATAGAGCATCTTGGGTTGGAAAACCATTCTCCTTTAATGTAGTAAAAACCTCAAATCCTTTGGCAATTCTTTCTGCTAGGATGTACAGTATTTTGTGTTGCTTTGAACTCTTAACATCATTTCCACTTTAATGGCTGCAGTGCTCAAAAAATCAATTTTAGATCCTATGCCTTTTGGCTACAGGAATTTTTACCTGGTGCCCATTTGGCGACAAAGTGAAATAATTTTGTAGCCATACTGTAGGCTTTAATGTACTGCAAGAAAAAACAATGAAACTCATTTGATTATTAAAAATAAATCTACTCTTGAACATTGTTTTTTTTTTTATTTCCTTATTTAGTTTATTCAATTCTCACTTAAAATTGTATAGTACAAAATCAGTAGAAGATGGGACCAACAGGTGGAAGGCACCTCTGAAACGGTCCAGTCGCAAAAAATCATAAAAACAGTAATATTAAAATATACCGTATATTCTGGTGTATAAGCCGCACCCCTAATTAGGACGCGAAATATCACGATTTTTGTGTCACCTGTTATAAGCTGCACCAAACAATCCTATGTTAATTTTTAATTTATTGTGAATCATTTTGTCAATATTTACAAATGTTCACATAAATAAATTTCAACTTTTTCGGCCAATTAATTATTAAACAACAAACTACTGGAAACAACACATGTTCCAAAATAGTTTATGAATGAACGTAATTATGAAAATAATTATTTAGACAACCCAAACCATTGCTTGAATGTCGTAGAAAATGTAGTAGGAATCCTAGGACAGCACTGTAGTGAGTATAATTAAAAATACTAGGCCTACAAACCGGTCCTTCCTACCCTAGGCCGGGCCCTAGGATAATTGGGCTGGCCTGGGCCTAACCCAAACAATGATCGATGGTCCTGTTTACAGCAGGTTCATGTTTGGCCAGGGCATCCATCAAATGACCTACAGTACACGGCGACAAGATTTTTATTTTTCTGTGGATTTTATCGCCAGTTTGGCTATCACTATTTCTAATCTGGTAGTCATGATGGCAATGGGAATGAAGAAACTATTCGCCACAATTCATTTTTTTGTCGCCAATGGCGACATGGCGATCATATTATTAAAGCACTGGGCTACATGTACCTGTATATATTTTTTGTAGTAAAAGTATTTCATAGCATAAATTTCTCCTCACCTGCCATTTACAAATAACAAGTCCTAACCTGAGTAAGATACCATGTAATTGGCACAATTTCGTTTTTTTGTTTACACAAATGAATAGTAGGGTCATTCCATGTCAAATCACCCAATGGATTTAACCACATATTTTTTGATTTTGATGAAACTTGGTGTACTTGTTTAGTG
>NW_022719086.1:1581-3097 GCF_011630105.1 Anneissia japonica
TGAAACTTAAGTGTTGAGGGAAATGACATAAAATATTAAAACAATTAAATATAAGGATAGCTCAGAAGGTTGAAAGTGGTATTGAGGCAGGGGGTATAGGAAGTCATATAGAAAACCATAATATTCGTCATTGTCTTTTGCTTGTTTGTAGTCGAGTACACTCGCACGCTGAGTAGTCTACACTCAGATACAATCCATTATATTTGTTCTCTGCAACAACAGTATCAGAAGTTTGTTAATGGGCAAATGCGGCCTGTGATGCCTTAAGGAACTCACTATGCCCTACGACGATCGTACCACGAATCGAGCACCGCTCCTTGTGAGCGCTAGGCAACGTGTCCACTAGGCAACGTGACCACGTCTGCTGATTGTCGATGGCAGTCTGAATGAATCGTCTTTAAAAACGATCCATTGCACAGGCACTGTGCGTTCTCAATAGATTGCATCAGCAGACGTCCATCAGCCGCAGTGTGTGCCCCAGCTTTACAATAAAAGTATTTCAGCCATCCGGCTGAAATATGAGGCCAGCAATGGAACTGGACCACAGACCCAGGCCTTCTAGGGTTCTTCTCTTTAAACATAATAACTACTTTATTTTAACACGGAAAACTTGATCACCTAAAGGTGTTTTTCATCAAGGCTGTCACGCAAGACCATAAGTGGTAATATAAAAATACAGGATATGAAATACTAAACCATAAACAAAGATAATTATATAACAAATTAAATAGTACTTATCTAAGTCAAAATCAATCAAAACATGTAATTAATTTCAATATAATTAATTACAATAAATATCTAAAGTTAGATTAGAATGTGTTCTTTAAATGTAGTAATGTTTGCTGAATTTCTATACTCATCATTTAAATTATTCCATAACATAGCACCATGGAACGTTAAACTCCTTCTTTTATATATTCAGTTTTAGGTTGTTCAATATCTAAGACATTCACTGTTCGCATGGGGCGTATGAATGCAAGAATTAGTAAAACATTTACATTCACTAAAACTAATCAACCATATTTTTTACAACAATCTCACCATCACTTAATACCATAGGATTGTATTTGCAATATCATGATTTTACCCATGAATACTCTAAATCTAACGGTAACAGTTGTTATCTCTGTGGGACACAGGACATGATTTCAACTGGTGAATTTAATCATCAATAAACAGCTTCACGATTCCAATATTTCTAGGTAATGCCAAGTATACACCTGACCTAAATTTTTTATCAGAATTTAACATACAAAAACTTTTTGCACTTTCACTTTTTGGTGTTTTTTTATTTACCAAAGTGTTAATATATATCATTTTTTTGGTTTTGTTCTAATGTGTTACTTACAGCACCATAGGCCTACAGTACTATAAGAGGAAAAGGGTGAACAGGGGCGGATTCAGAGATGTCCAGAAGGCCGGCCCCCCCCCCCCTCAAATCTGCTCCAGTGAAAAAAATCCCAAAACCACAAAGAAACCAGAAAATCTTTTTATTCTAAAAAATGTTCCTTCCTGT
>NW_022719086.1:3797-6682 GCF_011630105.1 Anneissia japonica
TTAGAATATAATATCACTAAAGACCATTCAACAAACAACATGAAACATGGGGCCTATATCAAACTTTTTGGTTAAAATTTCCGCTTCCGAGCATGCATATAACGTAATTTTTTAGATATATATTTTCATGACAGTCGAGAATGTACTGATTATATAACTTATAGATAATTACTGCCTGTCTCTTATACACATCTAGATGTGTATAAGAGACAGGCTTGGCATAGACTATGTTTAGAAAATTTGGAACTTATGCAAAATCTCAAGCATATCCTTAACGGTGTTATTTACCTAGGTACACATGTAGGCCTTTAGAAACTACTAAATCAGTTGATTTATCCTCCTAGCAGGCTGCAGATGTACGTAAAACATGATCTGATTCGCATCATGAAACTGCCCCGAGCCAATGAGAAATCTGCCTCATACAGAAATCTTTCATGCTAGTTTCACATTACATGTTGAGCGTACTAAAGGAACGTCTCGCACTAGGCAATATGATGCTAGAGAGAAAACTTGATCTGTTTATTACGTGACGACTTCATTAAATTCAAATTCAAGGTGAACATTAGGCCAGCATGTCCGTGTACAACATACGCAATGGATATTCTGCTGAGTGATATACACATTTTCACAGAATCTCATCTCCTCTTCTACTAATATATTAAATATACTACTTATATCAACAAATACAATTTGTTTATTATTCATGCTGTCCGATTTTTCCCGAAATAAGTAGTATATTATTATGGTCCTCATTTTGGTTGTAACTCTTAATTATTAAGTCCTACCACTTATCAAGCTCTTCCCACTTAGCAAGCACATGCTACGTATTAAAACCCTATGTTTTGTGAAGCTTCTAATATTTGATATACTTACCTTCCTTTCCACACAAAAGATGCCCTCCTATGTTTAGCTTTTACTGTGTGATCAAGCGCCGTCCAAAATGTGTATCCTACCTCAATACTTGATGAAGCCCTTACTTAGCAGGCAGATAAGTCTTCTTATTTTCAAGGTATTCATACTTCCTCCCACTGCAGGCATTCCCTAAGTACTAAGCTCTCCCACTTGTTACCCTAAGGGGTCATCTATTATTTTCATCATTTTCACGAGAGTACAAAACATACTGTTTTTGCTAACCCCTCCAACTAGAGCGGCCCGGAAATGACACTCATTCAAACTTCAAATTTGATTACTTAATCTCCATTTTTAAAAAATGTTTACAAATGCAGGGGTCCTGGCCAGCTGGGCAACCCACCCCGCTGGATTAATATGCTATATGTCCTACAGCTGATGTCAGTGACACATTATGCTGTTTTGTATCAGCAAAGCCCTTTTGGATCAGGGTGCTATAGAGCGAAGACCCTACTGGACAATATGGGTAGGGACACCGAAGGAGCCCCTAAGGATCAGTGGCCTTTGGAGCAAATTTTAAGAATAGGCCCCTCTAGACGCTCGGAAATGGCACTCTCGGACGGTAAAAATGCTTTTTCAAAGCAGTGTTTCTCGACAAAATTATTGACTTCCTCCCGACGGCAGTTATGCTCCCTCGTATGCTCCTCCTCTCTTAGATACCCCTGGGGCGGATGCAGGATTTGGCGGTAGGGGGTGCGTGAGGGTCCACTTTACTGCCCCCACCATGGTTGGGGCTGAGGGAATAGACAATTTTGAGAATAGGGACCTCTCAGGCGTTGATCCAGAGTTTTAGCTCGGTTTCCTAGAATCGCTCACCCTATTGCCGACAATCGTGTCAGTTGTGGTTCACAGACGAATCGGGGTGCCTTTCCTATTGCACAGGGCAGCTAGCAATGCACCCTGATTCGTCTTCATCTGCAACGCATTCGGAAAAGTTGAACCAGGTTCAACCTTCCCGACATACACCGAGCTTTACCCTGACTATCGCACATAATGTGTTCCCTGAGTGGGCGGGGTCATGGGAAGAAAACGTAATGTTTGTTTGTTCCATAGCTGGAAGATTATTTTTGACGTGGGGGATTGGGGTGGTTTGCAGTAGTCTTGGGGTTCTCCTAGCTTTGCAGAGTTTTGTTTTTTCTAGATGCTGAGAAATGCGCTTACGTGCATTACGAGACTTCTATTGATGAATGAATACACACTGAATTAAGAAATTTCCCTCATTGTAGCATGGACAGTTAATAATTGCGATGATGATGAAGTGATGATGATAAGGAGAAGGCATCGTAGCAGGTGACGACAGGCTCCTGTCCAAGGCTAATTAACAGGCCCTTTGATATGAGTGTCAACCAAGGATGCACACAATCGGACAACAGTAATTATCTATAAGTTATATAATCAGTACATTCTTACGTTATATGCATGCTCGGAAGTGGAAATTTTAACCTAAAAGTTTGATATATGTTTCATGTTGTTTGTTGAATGGTCTTTAATGATATTATATTCTAATATGACCAAAACATAAGGAAGAACACTTTGTCACCTACAAAGTTCAGACCCATATACATTTATATTTCCTTTCTGATGTGGGATTTTTTTTTTATGTTGTTTGCTGAATGGTCTTCTTTAAAAATATAACAGACTAATATGACCACAACACAAGGAAGTTCATTCGTTAAATGTTTAGTAGATAGTACAGAGAATTATGATTGTTTATCAATATCATTATACACATACAGATTGGTGGCCTGCGGATTTTCGCACGAGAACGCGTAGGCGTTACTCCATGCTGAGCATGGATAGCTGTTCTATAGCCGGGTACTACATTCCGGCTAAAAAAACTGTCTTTAGGTCTCCGCCTTTTCGCCTTTTTACATCCTGATTGACGCGTTGGGGATAATAGCGTTGTGTTCATTGACAATAAGTGAGTGGTAAAATAATCGAGCTCTCCTTTCGCCCTCTGCTGGATCCGTCACTGA
>NW_022719087.1:0-534 GCF_011630105.1 Anneissia japonica
ATTATTAATGACATATCAAATATCCACTCTAGAACAAAAAATCATTTTGCTAGTTCTCTTTTAAGGCACCTTTAAATGGCTAGAAATGGCACTTTCAAACTTTCTGAATATAAATTTCTTTATTTCTCCATTTTGTCACTGGTGGATGCTCACCTTGAATTTGCCACTGGCAAGCATAGATGTTTAATTATTTCTTTAAACATTTAATATGAAAACCTATGAGTCAAATCTAAAGTACAGTATAAAATATACAGAAAAATAATGTGGTTTGCAAAACTTTTTCCAGTCCCGCACTGTAGTTGTATTGTCACAATATTGTTTGAGATGTAGTCTTTAAGGAGTTCAGTATAACACCATCAGAACATGGTCAGAGCAACCATGCTCCTAACAGGTGTAAGACCCTTAAAAACTAAGATGCAATGCACTACCAAAATACTGCACATGGTTTGTAAACACTGAACAAATTTTGAAAAAAAAAGAATACTAAAGACATATTTCAATTTTATATATTTTTAATTGTGTCCTTTTACTAGG
>NW_022719088.1:0-1807 GCF_011630105.1 Anneissia japonica
GCAGTGTGGGCTACTAGTGAATTTCACACTGCGTTTTCTGTATAAAAATACACTGTGGTCACAGTGTGTGCACACTGTAAACTACTATGTGAATTTTACACATTTTTGTTGTTATTTTTTATGTTGAATTTCTGTCTGTGTTTTCAACGTATAAACACACTTTTGTCACATTGTGTCCACACTGTGGACTACTATGTGAATTTGCACACTGTGTATACCTTATGTAGTAACACATTGTGATCACAGTGTGTACACACTGTGGCTGACTATTTAAATTCTCTACACTGTGTTTTTCTGTCCAAACACGGCGGCCACAGTGTGTACACACGGTGTGACCACAGTGTGCACCGTGTGTACACACTGTTGACACAGTGTGCACTCTGTGTACACTCTATGGCATTTTTCTAAGGGCTTCGACGATCTGAGGATTTTGTAAGCTGTTTTAAGGGAGTGTTTGTTGGAAATACGGGGTACATACATAAACAAAAATATTTTTAATAAAGCCACGTACAATTCGAGTTTCAATGTATGTTTAATTTGAGCACCCGAAATACACAAATATTTCATTACTCAAACAAAAAATGAATAGGCTGCGGTGGTGAAACTTTCCTATCAATCGACACTATTTCTACCCCTCCTGTTATTATCCTACACCCCTGATTCTTCATTAATTTCTTTAAAGGGCCACCATTATTTTTTGAGTTGGGCTCACGGGCCAAAGATAACATCCGAGTACTCGTTATAATGTTTTGGTAATTTCAAATTTTATTTTTCTGTTGTGCAACACAACAATATATGGTAAAAAATTCTGTAAAAATGTTAGTAATATAAACATTAAAAATATATATAATAGGTCCTACGTATACTTTATAAAATATAAATTAACATGATGCTCTGATAGATAAACAAATTAAATAACATTAATTAAATGAAATTTATTTATTGATATAGGCATGTTTCTACCAACAACTGTAACAGATAGTTTGAAATAAATGTAGGCGTAATAATCGTAGAAAAGATTCACTAATGGGCACTGACCTCAAAAGCATGTAGAAGTACAGAAATAATACTGACGATACTTGCCAGAGTTTTTTGTTTTGTTGATGCAGACAATAGGGCCTATGGGTATATGAACGAGTAGGAAATAGGTGTGATATCGAAATTACAAAAGAGCAATTAATGTTATAAAGACATCCTGTTTTCTTTCCTCTATTTTTTGATGTAAACCCGGATTTAAACTTTTTAAAACGTTTCTACAATGTGTTTTTAGGGTTAATCAGTACTGTATTGCGAATGCATCAATAATCAATTAGTCAATTGAGAGAATAACGCTTTTGTATCATCGGCACACCTTTATAGTGTAACCTTACAACTACTAGACAATAATTAATTGATATAGAGAAAACAAAAAACAAAAAAATAAATAGATAAATAAATAATTTGTTCTCTGCCTTTTAAGTATAATGAACATAACCTGATGAGAAGAAAAGATCAGTGGTAAGGCTAGGAGGAAAAATACATCGAAAAAAATGGGGGGAGGGGACATAGCAGGGGAAAGAATAACTCTCTCCAGGTGGAAAAAACATTAGCAGGTAGCAATTAGCCACCGCCATAGTGTTATTTTCTGTAAATTAAAAATCAAAATTCAAAAGTAAATATACATTTTCTCAAGTTTCTCCCAAAGTACAGAAATTTCTCTTTGGATAAAGTTGAAACTCATACAAAAACAAACTCTTTTTATTTAAAATAATAATTTCAAATTAATTAAG
Source organism: Anneissia japonica (assembly GCF_011630105.1). Classification (NCBI taxonomy): domain Eukaryota; kingdom Metazoa; phylum Echinodermata; class Crinoidea; order Comatulida; family Comatulidae; genus Anneissia; species Anneissia japonica. The sequence continues at coordinate 1,770 of NW_022719088.1, forward strand.
AAACATTAGAAAATTCAAGATTAAATACATTAAAAATA
>NW_022719089.1:0-1196 GCF_011630105.1 Anneissia japonica
CGCTTGCTCTCTAAACACGAATCTGGCCACCACGCACATTGGCTATGATGTCATCGTTTAGCTTGATGTTTGTTGTTGCAATGCAAATTGAGTAGACTGTTATTTTTAGCATCGAAAAAGTTTTTGCATAATATAAGGTCATGACTTCTTGCTCTAAACACGATTCTGATTGGCCATCACGTTCACCACACCACTGCTTGTATTGTTCTGCTTGCTTTTGTTTGAGCTAGCAGACAGTTACGTATTTTTAACTCGTACGTGGAGTGGATCGTTGATTTTACTTTATGAATTATCGTGAAATGTTGGGGCTTTCCCATAAATATAGGCTCTATTGTAATTTTTCGTAGTTTATATGTATTTCCGTAGTATTTATCTATATTTCCGTACGTCCGTAATTGGGCCGAATTTCTGTATTTAAACTACGGACGTTCCGTAGTACTTGAGAACTCTGCACTTTCGATTCCACTCAGTGCATTATGACTTTGCGGTGAATTTCAATGACGTCATCTTTGTCTCAGCGTATCAACGTCCCAGCGTATCAGCGTCTCAGTGTATCAGCGTTTATAAGACAACGAGTACGCAGCCAGTGTAAGATGCCCGCTGTCATTTGTATGTCCACCCACGTCCTGTACCATTTTCATGTCTGTTTTTCTACTTGGCAAGTAAATAGCGGGCATACGTCAGTACACAAATGAACGCGGGCATTCTACACAGCTATGACGTTTCTATAAACGAGAGTACACACTTTTGTTCTATTTATACCCTTTGATTTGGCCTATAAGGGACATTGAAATTGTAACTATTTTGAAAACTAAAAAAAAAAAAAAAACAGGAATGGAAACAGATAATTCACTTTTGAAAAAAAAAAACCAACTTCTAGTCTCTTACTTATCTTAGCTATTGTACATTATGCATATCATACTTATACATTAATTTCGAAGGGATATAACACATTCAAAATTGTATTTATTAAGGTACATTTAATACAATTTAATTCGTTTTCCTAGACATATATCACCTTAATTAAGATTATTTTAAAAATAAAAAATTGAGCATAGGTATTTAAATTGACAAAAGGTCATTTTCCCCTGCCCCTTAATTTCTTATAATTGATAAATTGATTTCTTATAATACAAGCCAACGTGATTCAATATTTCAAGCTTGATTTGTTCAACTGCAGAATTCATACTATCTGA
>NW_022719090.1:0-832 GCF_011630105.1 Anneissia japonica
AACGTTCCACCGGCCCTGATATATATATATATATATATATGTGTGTGTGTGTGTGTGTGTGTGTTGGGTCAAATCTGTGTGGAGGTTGAAAAATAGAGGGGGAGTCTTTATGGCCCAAAATAGTGATTTTAGTAATGTAATTCGACAGGCAAATTACAGTAATATTTTTAGCAAATTTCTTTGAAAAAATTTCGTAGGCATAGAGCCTAAGCCTAGCTAGGTATACAGTAATTTACAGTAGTTTGGAGCGATGGCAGTGGCCTACTAGGACTACAATTTATTTGAAGCTATCTTGGGTCCGATCGTCCACACCAGTTGGGCCCAATCGTCTGTCACCCGAAGTTTTCATTATGATGATCAAGAACGTATACCATTTAGGCCCTAGGCTAGGCTTAGATTGCTCTGCTACGTATACTACTACTACCGCATAACAAAGAAAGCGACAAACGCGGTGCATTCTTAAATTGTACACACATTATTAAAATGTATTAGACGATAACACGATATCACTGACTGAACGATCTACCACCCTCGCATCGCAGTAACTACTACTGACTGTACTTGAACTAGGCCTAGCTTAGGCCTAATATTTTTGTGGAAAGTTAAATAGTCGTTATGTACCCGACAGTCGGCTGCCTTTATATCTTCACTTGTCTTCAATTTGTATTCAAAGGGTACATTGCTGCATAGCCAACTGTCGGGGATATGGTACCTTAAATTCATATGACTACTCCATAGAGAGATAACAATAAGAATACTAGAGCGTAAACCGCAATGTATTCGATGTTCGAAATACGCAGAACTGTGTGGGTACCATCCAAGATGGCTGCCA
>NW_022719091.1:0-841 GCF_011630105.1 Anneissia japonica
AAGTTGATGTATTTTGAAATTTTTGTTCTGTGATAAGTTTAAATGAGGTGTTTTGTGCAAGTTTATATAATGTAGTCTGTTAAGGTGACTCTCAGGCTGCACATCACAAATTCAGCACACTACTGTACAGGTACACAAACAGTTATTCAAGCTGTGTTAATTACTTAGTTAAATATATTAATGAAAGTAGGTTTATCAAATCCAATTAAAATTAAAAAAAAAAAAGTAAAAACAAAAAAATAACAAACATTATGCTTTAACTAAAAAAGTCATTAGCATAAGACAACAATGTAGTATTTTGTTTACTATTATATCACTGAATTACGAAATCTAATTTTACGCGTACATCATCTAATCCTTTAATACCATTGACCAACTTGTGACAAGTGATGAAATGGAATCCCAATCACATTATATGTCTGTATATTACTATTCGCTTTAATAAAGTATTCACTTATTATTATTGTTTTCACAACAAAACTCACCAATTGTTTGCACAAGACCATCTTCAAGAACCGATCAAAATTATTATAATGTCTCCATAGAAAGTACTGGTATGTTGGCAGGTAGCACATACTGCAGCTCAGGACTGGTGATCTGATAATGGATATTGAATTTTAAGTTTACGTGTCCATCTTCGCCAATACTTACAGTAGCTCCATTAATAACGGCCTATGGATGCCATGTTTTTTTTGGGGGGTTTTTTTTTTTACTCCTGACAAAAACACAACATAAAGAAGAAATAAAGAAAATGTTTAACTTTACAATTAAGATTCACAATATACAGTAGGCTGCACAAAGATGTAGGCCTATACTGATATTAAATAAGGAAGTGGATATA
>NW_022719092.1:0-2080 GCF_011630105.1 Anneissia japonica
GCCTGTGTGGAGCCACAGTGGAGCTAAGCAACAATTAGCCCTTCTTAGCAGATTAACTAGATAAGCAGTTTGGCTTTGACTGAATCAGTTTGTTTGTTCTATTTTCTCTATGGTTTGTTAAATGTAGGTTTCAGTTCTTTGATCCAAAGCATTTCTTTAATTAAGCAATCAAACTTGATTTGCACTTAGATAAAAAATTGAAATAATTAACAGTTTCAGTAGCACTAATATAATGATCTTTTAAATGTTGTCCTATGTTATCTTTACTGTGCATAATCATTTCTTATTTAAAATAGAATTATTTAATCAATCAGTAACTTGTGTTTTTTTTTTAATGAAATTAATGATTTTTTTCCTTAAAAAGATGCTACCCAAGGCGAGACTTTTTTTATACCTTGTTTGAGGAAACTCGCTGACTATTGTACATTTTACTGTACTGTATATATATGTATTCCTGCTAAAAAGTTTCTAATACTAATTTAACAGCATCTTTTTTAACGCATGCAATGTTACTATTTTTAAAAAGTTGCTTTGTAAGTTACAGTATTGTAACAAAAACTAATTTATTTTAGTTCTCAAATATGCAAATTCTTTTATATTGATTTATTAATTAAATTTTTGCTACAGGGTATTTTACAGCATTTATTATTATTTTTTTTTTCTTGAATTTTATAATTGAGGGCCATTTTTTATTTCTTGATTCAATTCTTGCTTATACAGTATTTAAATATTTGAAGATTTAAAAAAAATATATCATTTCTATTACCGAATTTTTCATTTGGGCCATTTTTACCTACCTGTCATATGGGGCCATTTTTACCGGGGCCATTTTTTCCGGGGCCATTTTTCCGGGGCCATTTTTTCTGGGGCCATTTTTTCCGGGGCCATTCTTACCTACATTCGCCCGAAGTGGTAGACAGAAAAAAGCTTATTAGTACAATACTTAAAAAGAAAACACAATTAAGGATGAATCTTAGGTCTGCCTTAGTGTCATGTATTTATATCAAACAATCGACGTTTTGGCCTATAAAAAAAAAAAAAAGGAAAAAAAGAAATGGCATGTAAAATTAAAATAAATTACACAATTACACAAAGAAATGCAGGATAAACAAAAATAATTCCCACTCCAAAACAATCATGGGCACCTAACCATTGTGGGTACAGACTGTGCATGAGGTAAATAAGCGGCCAATTAGACTATACTGGGTTGAAAGCCGAATTATACAATTAAAAACAAATTTGCGCACAAGACTCAGCGTCTAACCGTTTTTAAGATAATAGTCATGAGTGGTGGGCTGTGTGGGAGGTGTCGATTTACAAAAGTAAATTATCAAAATAAATGACTAGGCCTAACTCAAATTAGAAAACGGAAGCCGTGATTATTTTGTAAAAATGTATTCTTGTTATATGCATTAAGGGAACACTTATATTTTTATTCATTGTACTATTACAACACCTACAGCAGTCTCATATCATTGGGGTCACGAACAATATGCATCTTTTGTTGTTTTTGTTACATTTGTTTTGATTTCATTTTAAATGTGTAATCTTATCAACACAAACCAGTTAATCATTTTTTTTTTCTGTGAAGCGCATAGAAGCTTTCTTCAATTATTATTATTATTATTATTATTATTATTATTATTATTTAAAGAAAAATAACCCTAAAAAAGAACGACTCCTTCATTGGTATCATTTTTAAGTTCAAATAATGAAGTATACAAGATGCAACTGCTTATACACAAAATCTGTAAACTAGAACAAAGAGTGGGATATTAATCCCCCAAATTAGATAAAGAGCTTTAGCCTTGACAGATCGCATTGTTGATTCAGACATGGATTTATTTTTTCTGATTTCATGGATAGAGCAGTAAAATCTGTTCTTATATTTGTTGAGAATGCTAAAACAGGAATCAATAGGCATACGGCTAATACTGCGATCCTTCAGCGAAATCTTTTATGTTCAGCATTACCGTAAAACCTCAATTGGAATTGGCCCTAGGATTTTTCTTTTATTTTCTTTTCTTTTTTGCGAACTTTGGATGGACTTCTTTTCGTATTGGGCTTCTTTTTGAGGCTA
>NW_022719093.1:0-730 GCF_011630105.1 Anneissia japonica
TTATTAACGTGTGTACCTTAGCAAATGTTTCAAAAACTGGTGTGTGCTTCTTTTTTATTTTTTCTTAAGCTGTGTTTAGAATTTTTGCTGAGCTGATCGGGCATTCTTCTAGCTCATTTTTAAGGGCAGAGTTCATACCAGTCATCAATTTGTCAATGATGTTAATCTAAAAAATAAAAAAAAAATAATGAAACAAAAAAAAATTGTTTTCAATTACAAAAATAATGTAGTTATTGATACGGTACAGTACTTACCTTGCAGGCTTTGTGAACATGATTTCCAACGAAGCTTTTCCCATGATATTGTTGTCTTGGTATTTTATTAGCATGCAAAACATCATCCATACTTGTTGCCAAGGGGCCACTTGCGAATTTCAGCTCTTGATCTATATGATTTTCCTGGATTTGTTAAAAAAGGTGATGAAAAAAATACTAAAAGTTTACAAACAATATAATAGAGGGATGCCATTATTGTCATTATTATTATTATTATTGTTATTATTATTATTATTAATATTAAATAATAAGAAAACAATTTCTTGTTACTATTATACTGTATGTTATTATGTTAATAATATAATTTAGCTTACCAAGTCTTTCACCTTCTGTTCCTTTACAGCAATTTCGTAGCAGATGTCTGCTACTTTGTTGGACATTACATCACTGTTAGCAAGGATTGATAACGGGAGTTCATCCCGCATCTGCTCAATAGCGTCATTCAAGGATTTGAT
>NW_022719094.1:0-193 GCF_011630105.1 Anneissia japonica
TGCTATTTGATAAAATCTGGACTTGCAGTCTCTACCGTTAAAACCTACCTTAGTGCAATTTCATCCATGCACAAGATTTCTTACATGGAGGATCCGACAGTCTCGACAAAATTGACCATTCTGTGTAGAGGAGCCTCAAAACTAAAACTACAGCAGTCCGCCACTTTCACTCGGCTACCAATCACTACACAGA
>NW_022719094.1:214-1191 GCF_011630105.1 Anneissia japonica
TTCGAACCACTTCGCGTTATGATTTCACTCTCTATAAAGCTCTATTTCTAACATGCTATTTTACCTGCCTACGAGCCAGCGAAATTGTTGCTACGAAAACTCTTGAACATGCGCTAACGTCCAACAACATAGTACTTCATAAGAATAAAGTACTCATCACTTTCCGCACGTTCAAACACAGCAAAGGTCCACATCCAAAATATGTACTTAAGGAAAATCGTGGAAGCTGCCTGTGCCCTGTGAAAGCACTACACCTATACGGAAAAATTCGCCCCAAAGTGGAAGGTCAATAGTTTGTATTTCCAACTGGTACACCAGTAAACAGGGCACATCTGTCTGAAACACTAAGATTGTGCGCACGTTATGCCAATCTAGACCACAGGCGTTTCAACACACACACTTTCAGGATAGGAAGGGCAACCAAACCTATCCTAGGCGCCTAGCCTAGGCGCTGCCGAGAACGAAATTATGGTTTCTGGCAGATGGTCGAGCAACGCTTTCAAACGGTACATCAGACCAGGTCATTTATACACATAAAGTTCTACCCTCTAGCTTGGCTCATCTCCGAGCACTTTTCATCACAATTGTTTGTTTCTGTTACTCATTTTCTCATGTGTCAGCGCATACTGTACATGTTGTGTATTTCTTTGAATATAAATTTATCCTATGGCATTTTTAGCGCAAGCAAAGTTCCGTCCACATTGGAAATGAACTATAAAACAATATCAATAAATATTATGAATGTATAACTATTATAAGTACATCCTTCTGGGGATTACAGTGGATATCAGCGCATGCTGTACCACATGTTAACTGGGTGTGTGTTTCTTCACAATTACTCCGGATATCAGCGCATGCTTTACCGCATGTCATTAGGTATGCAGTTGTTTTCTTAGAGTAGGCATTATACTTGATATCAGCGCATGCTGTACCACAAGTAATATTACAAATAGATAGTAATGTATATGATTTCTTTG
>NW_022719095.1:0-645 GCF_011630105.1 Anneissia japonica
CCTGTTCAAGTTATTAACGCAACGTAGAGGTAGCGGTGCTAAAAATTACATCATTTAAGAAAATATTTAATGTGTAATAATGGACCTCAATTTTTTTTCATGGGTTACACATTGCACACTATGCAACTAGGTCCTCTGTAAATGGTGCCATGTAATCCAGCACAGACATCGTTCAACTGATGAATCAAGATAACGCAAAACAGAAAGTAGGTGGCGCAGAGATTAAAAATCAAACAAGAACAGCTCATTCAGTAGAACATAAATTAAAGTTAATTAGCGTAAACAGTTTAGTACATGAACATAGGTCTAATTAGTGATCAAGATCTACTGTGTTTGTGTACAAGTCGCTTGTATATGCTTGTATGATAATCTGATCTAAACACAATGCTTTTATTTAGTGTTTTTTTTTTTATTTTTTTATTTTTTTTATTTTGGAAGCTGAACAACAATAATTTAGGCCAAAAAATGGCTACCGTATCTGAAAACACCTTAGCTTAGCCTACTGCACTAAATTCTGATATTCATCGTATATGTTGAGTATTTATTGGCGGTCACTGTACTTTATTATGAATAGGACTACAAATAGTAGGCCTATTGTACACATATTTTTGATATAGGCCTACCATAATATATTTTAAACGCAAG
>NW_022719096.1:0-641 GCF_011630105.1 Anneissia japonica
GGTGCAACTGTGCACCATTTTCTATCTTTGCACCTTTAGTTGCACCTTTATTTTTAACAGTGTAAAAACAAAAAATATTTTGTTAACTAAATTACCACCTCAACAAATAATGTAATTCCAAAATCAAAACTGTCGTATGATCTGCTTTCCTAAAGACCTCATTGATCGCATCACTCTCTGGAAGTATTACTGTTATAACACTATCTAAATTTAAAAACCACTGAAATTACTCTAATATTTAATCAACATTGCTGTTTTCCATGGATTCTGTCCTTCACCCGGACCGGGGCCGCTGTAGGAGCTGAGTTGAACCACGGTAGAAACCTACAGTACCTTATTCTAATATTGACTCTTCACCCCAAGTTTATTCTGATGTTTCGTATTGCTCTATTGAATAATTATAACCTGGTAGGTGATATGTCCATTATGATGGGAATTACCTACATACGTGGTCCTGTCTTTAATAAACCAGAAGTTTACTTAATAATAACACTAAATAATATACCAGTAGTCTGTTTATTCAAAATTCTAACGTATTCACCTTTCCTAATTCAAAAGACAATTCATACCTTCATTAATAATGGATAGTATATTGTACCCTGTGTATTCATAACACATGTTTAATTTAATTAGGCATACAT
>NW_022719097.1:0-1239 GCF_011630105.1 Anneissia japonica
CTACACAAAAAAAAAAAAAATTTCGACCTGTGTTATTAAACCTGGTCGTGCCTTTTTGTGTAGGTTATACCGCCTCACTGCAGGAAAGACATCCCCATTCAGTCGTGTAAAACTCACACAGGGTACAAAAGACAACCTTAAGACCTGGCTTAATTTTTTGTTCCAATACAACGGAACAACCCTCATAAAAATGCCCAATAGATTAGACTCGGATTGTTTACACTTCTACTACGACGCCGGTCAGTTATGGGGCAACCTTCAATAATCAATGGATACAAGGTACCTGGCCATCTTTATGGAAATCCTTTGACATCATGATTCTTGAGTTGTATCCTATATTTATCATGCTCTCAATATTTGCAAAACAGTTAGCAAACACTCATGTTTTTTTTTCACAGTGATATCCTAGATAAAGTTTATATTCTAAATAAGAAAACCTCAAGCAATGACAGTGTTATGCATATCGTTCGCCCCATAGTGCTTGTTCCGATTGTTAACAATATAAACCTCACGTCCAGACATATACCAGGAAAAAAGAACATTTTGTGTGATGTACTGTCTCGGTTTCAGGTAACAGGAAAGCTACTAAAAGAGAGCAACATGCAGCCGCATCCTCTACAAATTCCGGCACACCTGCTACCAGAGAACTTCGTTCCTTTGAACAGACACTTACCTGGGGATCGTTAGCAAAAGACACTGCTAAGTCTTACATCAAGCAATGGACATATTTTCGTCACTTTCTACGACAACATAACCTACCGTTACGTATGCCATCAACCCAACAAGCCTTATCCCTTTACGTGTGCTATTTGATAAAATCTGGACTTGCAGTCTCTACCGTTAAAACCTACCTTAGTGCAATTTCATTCATGCACAAGATTTCTTACATGGAGGATCCGATAGTCTCGAAAAAATTGACCATTCTGTGTAGAGGAGCCTCAAAACTAAAACTACAGCAGTCCGCCACTTTCATTCGGCTACCAATCACTACACAGATTTTTACTAAACGAATAAAGAACCTCCAATTCGCAACCACTTCGCGTTATGATTTCACTCTCTATAAAGCTCTATTTCTAACATGCTATTTTGCCTGCCTACGAGCCAGTGAAATTGTTGCTACGAAAACTCTTGAACATGCGCTAACGTCCAACAACATAGTACTTCATAAGGATAAAGTACTCATCACTTTCTGCACGTTCAAACATAGCAAAGGTCCACATCCAAAATATGTACTTAAGG
>NW_022719098.1:0-443 GCF_011630105.1 Anneissia japonica
CCGTCGGTCGTGCGTATTTTGCAGCCAACGGCCACCGGCACTTGGGTCATCCGATGACATATGTCCTTGTCGATGAGCGTTTTTGCCAACTTGACGGACTCTTCGTCGTCTTCGTCGTCGTCGTCGCCGTCTTCGTCGTCCGAATCTTCGTCGAATAACTGTTGAATGGACTCTACGCAAGCCTTGCGTCGATCTCTTCTACGCGCGACGTTTGCCACGCGTCGGTAGACTTTCTTCGGTTCCATTCGTTTACTGTCTTTCACCAGACGTTATTCTTCCTCTTTCAAACGATCGTATTGCATCGCGTCAACCTCGCGCATTTCGTTCTTCAGCTCGTCTTTCGTCATCCGGAACCTGGCTTTTCCGGTGCTCGCCTGCAGTCGTTCGTAAGCTTTGCACATCTTGATTTTGGAGGCCAGTTGGCCGGCACACATTCCGGATTC
>NW_022719098.1:452-989 GCF_011630105.1 Anneissia japonica
GACCTCCCGTTTGTAATCGGCCGTCTTCGTTCTGTCTCTTATACACATCTAGATGTGTATAAGAGAAACGCTTCCACCCGCTTGAATTCGTACCGACGATGACGACGGCTTGCTGGGAACATTTTTTTTTCTCCTTTCTTTCGAGTAGTTCTCGTATATACATGAGTACGCAAAACAAAACAAAACAACAAACTGACTGACAAAAAAAAATGAAGAGGATCGCCGCTTTGATCGCGGCGATGGTCGTTTTCGCGGCCGTCTTGTACGGAGTCATCGATCGGTACGAATGGGACGGCGAAACGTTCGGAAGCCCGAAAAAAAACTACAAAGAGTTGCTGACGGCCAACATCGTGCTATTCGTCATAACTTTTTACTCGGGACTCAAGTTTCCTCTCATAAGATACCTGTCTTACTTCTACGGCGGTAGCGGCCGGTTGCTGTTCGTCACCGAATCCGTCGTCCGCATAACCGAGCTGCTGGGATTGGATTACAGAGTGCAGAACCTGGTTGTGTCGCAGCTGTCATCGCGTCTGGCCA
>NW_022719099.1:0-658 GCF_011630105.1 Anneissia japonica
AACATTATTCTATTGGTACATTGTAGTAATGCCCCTACTTTGCCTATTTTCATCAGTTGATTCGTGATGAAGATTCACATCCTGAATTCTTGTGAGTACTGGAAGCAAAGCAAAGTTCATTGTTGGTTTTTGGTATTTATTGGCTGATTATTAACTACATAATTATTTTTGTTTGCAAAACAGAAGAGAATTAAATAGTCCAGCCTTAAAGCCATAATATTTCTTTTGTATAATTTTTGTTTTGTCATTTATTAGATATGAATGTTTACATTTATTACAATGGTCTGATCTCACTGAGGCTCTATCCAGGAAAAAAGTACTTTATACAAAAAATATAGGGGGTGGGGGAAGGGTGTTTATTTGTCATTAAGTGTTGAATAACATTTTATAATGTCAAGGTTGTTGACTCAGGACTAAACTTTCTATTTTTATATGAATAAAAATTGTTACTGTAGCAGTAATTGTTAATTCCAGGAGCAATTTACAGAAAATAAAGGACAAAAATAACTTATTAAATTACAGGCAATATAAAGTTGAATGACATAATAATAGTATTGTCTGGTAGATAAATTATGGTTTCCCAAATTGCCTTAATATAGTTTAATTATATCATGTACATATTATATAAATACATATAAGCCAATATACAGTATATATT
>NW_022719100.1:0-727 GCF_011630105.1 Anneissia japonica
TGTTCCAAGGTACAAAATTTGAACAGTCCTCCCGAATTTTATTGTCGGACAATAAGCTATTGACTAAGGCCATGTGGCATATCATACCATTCGACAATCAATCATATTTCATTTAATTTATTTCATCACTTGATAACCGAAAACGTTTGCTCATTCGACTTATTTATATATATATATAAATTTGAAAGGTAAATTTGAAAAACCCAATAAACAGCAAACGGCCATATAATGCAAAACAATTTAAAATTAAAATTAAAACGGAACAGTAGAGAAAATCCGATCAGAATGACAAAATAAACTAAGCATCCACTGGAAGGAATCCCAATATCTGCAGACGGATCCGTTTCGGCCTTCCATGCCTCATCAGTGCAGCTAGGGTACAGACCCAAACCAAACGTTCGACCAGCTTAGGTAGGGCCCAAACTAGTCCCACGACCACTAATGATTACAGAGCCAAACCAAGGCAATATATATGTATATATATATATCATTGTAAACCCACGTGTGTTCTTCAAATTATATATTAGTCGTTGAAACAAAAAATTATGACAACAAGGCATGTAGACCGCAACAACAACAACAACTAATCAACAACAACTAATCAACAACAACTAATCAACAACAACTAATCAACAACAGCTAATCTTGTGCATTCAGTAAAGCTGATGAAGGCCAGAGGACTGGCCGAAAATTTCTTTCGGAAATAAATAGAGTGTTCTACAGTCTA
>NW_022719101.1:0-1164 GCF_011630105.1 Anneissia japonica
TAAATGAATAAAGAAATAGTGTAATAAAATGCCTCTGGCGGGATTCGAACCTGCGACCTCTCGTTATCAAGGCGAGCGTCATAACCATTGGACCACGGAGGCTTCATGGTTAAACAGATTCAATATATAGATTAAAAGGCAAAATACTGAAAAAAAACAACAATGCTGTGGGAAACAATGGCTGGATCTCGGTAGAGATACAAAAATGATAAGCAACAGCTAAAAAGTAAACGTAAGTAAACAGCCAGAAATAGAACCAGAGCTTTCGGACAACACTAGTCCTTCCTCAGTGGCGAGTGAGTGAGGTTTGAAAAAGCCAGATAGTATAAAGTGAGAATTTCATGCAAGCATGATTGGAAACATTAGGCTAGGTGAGATTAGAATAAACAGCCTAAACAAATAAACAGGAAGGGCAAAACTAAACTTTAGAGGCATGCCTCAATAAATAAGCCAAATTATTTATCCCGAATAATTTGGAATGCCATTGGTTTAATTTAGTGTACTGGGAGAACGTTCCTAATATTGAGTCCAAATGGTGTGGTGGTTTTAAGTAAAAGTTCCCAGTGATTCTCTTTATCTTTGCGATTTTTGTCGCTCCAAATGGCATTATGGTCAATTGCAATCACTCTGAAATTTGAAATTGAATGACCAGCTAAATTGAAATGTTCGGCTACTAGTTGATCAAGCTTAGATGATCTGATAGCTGATCTATGTTGTGGTGTCTATAAAAAACGAAGACCGAAGACCTAAAAACGAAGACCCTATTTGTACTATTTTATTTTGATGATAATGAACCTGGCTGTCACAAAATCAAAATTACGATTTTTTTTTGGGCGTCTGTTTGTGAAATATTCACAAACAGAATATTCCTTTACATGTGCGTAATGGTAATTTTAATTTATTTAAGAAAATTGTTAAGGAATCGTTCATCTTTCTTGTTTGACAATACGTTTTGCTGATGAGTGCTTGTGGATCCCAAACATTTATTGTACAGGAACTTCGTTCCTTTTGGTATGCCCGCCTCCCCACTCACCAGCATCTGTATACTATTTGTTTCTATGGATTTTCTTTCAATTTTAATGTTTTAATCTTGTATTGTATATTGTATATACATATAAATTTTTATGGAGGAAATAAATATAATAATAATAATTATTAGTATTA
>NW_022719102.1:0-250 GCF_011630105.1 Anneissia japonica
TTTTTCCCTAAAGCATATTTCTTTTAGTCGAAAAAGGCGACGGAGTTCAGCATCAAACCAGGGGGCGTCTTGCGCCTAGGTCTAACTGTTTGAACAACGTCCCATTACAGCTGAAATAAAGGAATAAAAATTATCGACAGCTTCGTCCACATTATTGCACAATTTGAGTGTATCCCATGGCACATGAGATAGTGTGTTAATTAAATTAGTTTTATCCATTTTCTTATAGTTGAATATTAATCTGTTATCA
>NW_022719102.1:333-522 GCF_011630105.1 Anneissia japonica
AACATTTCGACTACATACTAAATCCAGTATGTTATTACCGTGAGTTGTGGAATAATTGCACTGATATAAACAAAAATGGTTTAAAATAGAGTCTATGAAAAATTGTTCAACATTGTTATTCGTCATGTATTTTGACCACTTGATGCCAGGTAAGTTAAAGTCTCCCATCAACAATATTTGACATCCTGG
>NW_022719103.1:0-1503 GCF_011630105.1 Anneissia japonica
TTCTGCCAATGTACCATGGGCATTGACTACATGTACTATCGAACCATAATGTAGCGAATTGCCTACATACTCCAAGTAAAACGGCATGCATATAATCATAATATGACAATAATATCAAAGTGTGGCAGCAGCATCAAAATTGATGGGCCACAAACACCAAAAACTCTTTCTCTTCTTTCTAACGCCTGAAATGCGTGGTCCTGATGGTTGACAGCATTACGCATTTCATGTTGTCCATGTGGATATACTCTTGCATGGCCTCTTCCCCTTGCTGTATTAATGCCTCTATGGTAACACCAATCGCATCCATACTTTCCATTGAATTGTGTACAGTTTCGTATCAGAGGCCTGGCTATTGTGTCAGTTATACATAGTGTTGTAACAATTCGTGACTGCTTTTCTATGTCGCCATTCTTCCAGATCAGACCCTCATCGTTAAGTTTGTTCATCTCATCAACAAATACTTTCAGATAGGTGTCTGGTCGTGGTTTAGCTGGTCCAAACCATAGCGCTGTTAGCAGTCGATGCTTTTTCCTCAATCTGGGAGGCAACTCATTGACTAAACAATGAACAGGCCAAACCGAATAGCCGCTAGATTTGAACACTGGGCCCACATATGCTAATAGCAAAAGTAAACCATGAGACTTAAAAATATCTGATCCAGGAAAAATAGGATCATCACTTTCAGGATCACCATTTAGTAAAACATTATCTGCATTGTTTTCATCTTCATCATTGTCATCTGAATCATGGTCATTTGTATCATAATTATCTGCATCATTATCCGAATCATGGTCATCATCTACTGCATCATAGTCATTTGTATCATCATTATCTGAATCATGGTCATCAGTATGATCATCATATACTTCATCATGGTCATTTGCATCATTATCATCTGAATCATTATCATTTGAATGGTGATCACCTGCATAATTATCATGTGCAATAAGGTCATGTGCATCATTAACATCATAGTTATCTGCATCATCATTAACTGCATCATGGTTATCTGCATCAATTTCATTTACCTATTAAAAAAATGCATATGCAATAGTTAATACTTTCCAAATTTCAAGTTTGGAAAATGAATCATTTAACATGCTCAATTACGTTGTCTTATAAACGCTGATACACTGAGACGCTGATACACTGGGACGTTGATACGCTGAGACCAGATGACGTCATTGAAATTCACCGCAAAGTCATATGCACTGAGTGGAATCGAAAGTGCAGGGTTCTCAAGTACTACGGAACGTCCGTAGTTACTACGGAAATTCGGCCCAATTACGGACCTCCTACCTCAACGAAACTCATACCATAGGACCTTTATATATTGGAAAGATCATATCTTGATGTTGCGTCAAACAACAAGTGGGATTTAAGGAAATAAAGCAACTTTTATAACCAGATTTTAGCCGCTTGTAACCATCGATTGCTTACCTCGAGAAGTGATGTCACAAGGCCATGATACGCCATTTTCGTCTCTACAAAACTTATTAG
>NW_022719104.1:0-1388 GCF_011630105.1 Anneissia japonica
ATTTGTGGCCGAGATGACTTGTGGCCGAGTTGACTTGTGGCCGAGTTGACTGTAGCCAAACTTTTCGTGGCCGAGTTGACTTGTGGCCGAGTTGACTGTGGCCGAGTTGACTTGTGGCCGAGTTGGATCGAATTCGGCCGCCTAGGCCTAAATTAATTATTATAGGAAACATGACTATATTTGGAATAGGTAGTAAACGTAAAACGTTCTTCAGAATTCTCCGAAAGGCAGATTTGTTACAAACCGACTATTATGAACATATTTATTGAGCTTAAAACATCGTAAAGTCGATCTTTTTGTTTAGTCAATATATAGACGCGATGAGTTAGGCCTAGGCTATAGGCTACATAGTCATGGGCCTAGGCTCGTAGGCCTACGTCGAAAAATCCTTACGTCAACTCCTGCACACCATTATGAGCCATATGCCCATTTTCCGAGTGGATAGTCCGATCGTATGACCATTCATGTATCAATCAAGGCAGGAATATTATATTTCGCCTAAAGTAGCCTTGCATTGCACACTTTATTTGAACTTGAAGGACAGCCTTCTGATTCAAGGACTTTTATTTCTAAACTAGCGTCACAGACCCGTCTGACCCGGGGCACTTTCCCCTTATGGCCCGGACTCTTGGTGCCGCTGGGGATTTGACTTTACTTTCTACCTTTCAAAATAAAATGAAATGAAATGCAAAATTGTCACAAATGTTTTATTTTTTTATTTTTTTGCAGATTGAAGTGAGTGTTGGTACCTCGAAGGAGGCACAGGATAGCTATCCTAGATACTGAAACCTTAAAAACAGCGACAAGAATAGGAATACCAAATATGGATAGTGTTTTTTTATTATTATGACGTGAATGTTTGCAATATAGGAATGACAAGAATCAAGAATACATTATTTTTTTATCGAACAAATAAGTGTACAATGAAAATAGCAGATTATTATTAATTATAATGTAAACAATTATTGGCTTATATAACATGGCTAAATACTGGCGTTAATCTTTCTAAATCTATAGGTACTGGTTGTATCTTATGATCCAATGATTAATTTAAATAATACACTTGTCTTGTGATGTGATATCTTGCCTAAAACCAAAAATGCCTGAAAACAGAAAACACAAGCAAATCAGATTAACAGTTACTATACAATATATATATATTTTTGATTTTTTTTTTTTTTTTTTATTGATTTTTTTTTCAATAAAAAAAATTAATGAATTTCATACTGTACCTTGTGTTTTTATATTTGTTGTCATGTCCTCTGGATGCTTTACTGTACGACTCTTCATGTGTGCGACTGTATGCACTACTATCAAGACAGGACGCGATTTTTTTTCCCGTACGAAACATTTACATGAAACTCCACTCGGGCCGTCTCGGCTGAATC
>NW_022719105.1:0-607 GCF_011630105.1 Anneissia japonica
TAATAATAATAATAAAAATTACATTGACATTGACTACATAGGTACGACTTCGTGCTACATGCCAACGCAGTGCCATCAACGTATTGTATTCATGCCGTTGGTTTAACAAACAGTTCGTGTTTCGGTTATTCAACTTACATCTTGAAATACAAATCGAGTTCCTTGGATGTCCCAGTATGTAGAGAAGATGATGTACAACCTGTACCGCATTATATGGGATCAGATTCCAATGGGCTTTTCTCCTCGATTGACCTTGTTTCTTTAGGTAAGATATTGACTTATTAACAAAACTGTCTCATGGTCAGTTGCAAGTTGGTTGGTTCGCATCTTTGCCTGTTCGTGAAAACACAAGTTGGCCTATCAATAAATACGCTTGTTTTCCCACAAGCAGGCACAAGCAAATTTCTGTTTGTTTTACAAACAATCAAAATGTTTATGATCATTTTTATCATTCTAAAATATCCATCCTGCTACTTGCAATGTTGTTGATAAAACAAGTTTACGTAAAATCGCTGCACTATCTCTACAATGTTTTCACTCCAATTCGTCCCTTATATAACGTAGTGGCGAATGTGGAAAAGTGCATTTTGAGAAAAACGCATTTAAA
>NW_022719106.1:0-997 GCF_011630105.1 Anneissia japonica
AATCATAAATCAATGGATATTGAAAAATATTTCTCTAAGCAAGAAATAATAAATTATTAAACTAAATATGTCCAAGGCAATTAAGCTGAAGGACGGTAATATAGACAGAGAGTAGTGACTGGTTTTTCTTACAAGGGGGTTCAATAAGCCCATTACTTAAGATTTAAAATACTGAATGACATGTGAAAATATTGGTGGTGGAGGATCCTATGATTTATCAAAAGTGGTTCAAACTAGCACCCCATTTGTGAAGATGATGGGGGTGGATTACAACATCAAGGGACTGTTGTTGACACACAGGACAGGATGTTGACAGTTTCTGAGAGAGAATAATATAGAAGGTTGTTATCAGGGGAAAATAATATGCACATGCATGGTGGGAAAGTTTCAGACATGGTGATATTTTCATAAAAATATTTTATGATAAATTATCCCTATACAGTACTGTATACTGGTGATTAATAATAGCATAGAAAGTATTCAGTAGCCCATTTGTGATTGACCAATAGATTTTGTGAATGTGAATGATCCCGAAAATAAACAAACAAAAAACCAAAAATATCAGAACACTTGTAGTGTTTAAGCAAACATCTGAGCTAGAGGCATCTGTATTTATTTATTCATTTAACTTCACACAGGCAAAAATACAATAAAGTAACCAAAAAATGAGATAAAAATAATCGCACCGCCGATAGTGGCCTATCTTGAATTGCATAGGTAACAAGATATAAAATCAAGTATATAACATTAATTTTAAAATGTACCCCTAATATTTGTAAAAAGGAATTCTATACAAAATAAAAGAAATATATAACAGAATCTAACAAAAAGATACTTTCAGGAATTGCACATAATGGCCAGAAATTTTAATTGGGCGACATTTGGCACAGGGACAAAATGACTGTCAGCTGCAAACATTATTTACATTGAACAAATTTAAAAAGAGATAAAGATAAGATAATTTAATACGTAGTTGGGCTGTGTCTAGTCTTCAATT
>NW_022719107.1:0-428 GCF_011630105.1 Anneissia japonica
TTTATGAACGATAGTATTTATCGAACATTTATCTATATAAAAACAAGATTAATATTGTAGAAATTATATTTAGATTTATATATAATTCATATTTCATTTGGTAGACAATAAATATTCAGTAAGATACTAAAAACGATTATTAATTCTGAAATGTGCATCAAATCTCAGCTATTATTAATCAGAATGTATTTGGTTAAAGTCTTAAAATAATAATTTCGAATTAGGCCTAGTAAACAAATAATTGTAATTAAAGTTTAGGTTCCCATGATGTCAGATGACATATGATATTATGCTATATTTTGGGCTCTGACTTAATTTAACGATGGCCCTGTCAGTTGTAGTAATGACAATATTTGTGCTTTTTTAGCCATGTAGTAAAAATAGTAGGGCCTAATATTATTTTCAGTGTACAAGATGAGAGTCAAAAA
>NW_022719107.1:511-1090 GCF_011630105.1 Anneissia japonica
ACACTTCTTAAATGTTTTATATATATAAAGAAGCACAGTACATAATTCTTTGTAAATTACTTTATAGGCCTATATAATAGCTTGTGTTGAGTATACTGATATTGATTATACGATGAGGTTTTTTTTTTGTTTTTGTTTTTTTTTTGTCTTTCTGTGTGATTTAAACATGCCAATTCTCAGAAAATATTTTCCAATTTTATTATATTACCACCTTTTATTACATAGATCTTTTTCAAAACATAACTGCTTTTATAACATTATATAGACCCATTAAACACAAAAACTGCTCTGGCTTCGGGGGCTTCGCCCCCCCACCCCACCGGGGCCCTTAGGAAACCCCTGGACCCCACGCCCAGAGAACCCCCCCTTGAAATGACCTGGCTACGGGCATGTTTAGCCATTAAATTTCTTTTCTAACTGATTTCACATTTTGGTTAAACTTTTGGCTGTTGCCGGAAGGGTAAGGTTCGCCTCCACTTGGATCTACCACTGAAATGATTACTTCGGCATGAGGTCATTGCCTTACAATACTTTAGCATGGAATACTAAATTTTTTAATACCAGATGCACTTACCTCAT
>NW_022719108.1:0-588 GCF_011630105.1 Anneissia japonica
ATAGAATAATAAAAATAAAAGACATTTGTTAACTTGGAACCATAGAAAAGTGGTCTTTAATTGGACGTGTTCTAGAGGGAGACCTGTAAGAAAATGTTATGTGTATGTAATTAGGCCAAATAGAACAAGAGAGCCAACTACACTCATTGACAGAAACAAACAATATGCCCTAGTACGTAGCCAGTGTAGGACACCCGCTGTCATCTGTATGCACCCACGCCCTGCACCACGCACGGTCTGTTTTTCTATTTACCAAGTACTGTAAATAGTGGGCATACGTCAGTAGGTACACAAATGATTGCGGACGTTATACACATGTATGATGTTTTTACAAACGAGAGTACACTCTTTTGTTCTATTTATACTCTCTGATTAGGCCTATAAGGGATATTGAAATGTTATGTAGGCCTAAGCTTTTTTGAAAACTTTAAAAAAACAGGAATGGAAATGGATAATTAACTTTTGATAAAAAAAAAAAAAAAATAAACTGCTAGTATCTTACTTATCTTAGCTACATTATGCATTCATTTAAATACATTAATTTCGAAGGGAAATAACATATTTTAAATTTGAGTGTTTATTAAGGTA
>NW_022719109.1:0-5880 GCF_011630105.1 Anneissia japonica
AGTACTGCGGATCACCAAACTCGTCCTCAGTGACGAGTTCAAATCTAGTTGGTGATCCGCTAACATTAGCGGATCACCTCTTGTTATTGTCAGAATCTTTCTTTCTTTTTCTTCTTTCTTTCTCCCCAAATCTGTGACCACGATATCTCAAGATTGCTTCAACCGATCGACATGATATATTCAACAATCATTAGTCTTGGGGTGGAATCAATACAATAAGGTTTTCAGCGTGATCAGTCACGCGTGACTTCATCTACGCGCAATTTTGCGTTTTACGTAGCCAATTATTTGATTGATCGTAACTTCACCATCGTTAGGCCTGTTTTGTTGAAACTTCACACAGGTATACTTCATGTCAAGTACTATCCATATGCACAGTGCTGTCCGAATTGCAGCTCATTACGCGCATGTACGCGTGCGCTAAAAATTAAATTTGCTCAAAATCATGTTTTGACTAAATTTATGTACGTTTCAGGTGATTCTGAGCATTTCAACTTTTTCACAAATTTTCAGATCGCGCGCGCATTTTCGCGCGCCCTGCGCGTGCAGATGATTCACATTACAATTTTTGCCATATTTTGAGTTTCTTACACTGTAATGACATATTTGCATTCTTTTCAGTAAATTTACGTCTAATAATAGTGCTGTACGCGCACATCTAAGATACGTGTGTATTTGCGCGTTTTGTCTATTTTCAGTCAAAATGAGTCAAAATTGTACCTATTTTTAATCAGTTATAGTTCCTCAGAATGAAAGGTGACCCCCAATTTTTATTACATATTCTGAAAGCACATGAGTTGTACATATGATTTTATAGGTCATAATGGCTGATCGGACATTGTGACGTCATCCTATTTGCATCTGAATTCAAAGAAAGTGATTATAGCTATGACGTCAATTTTGAAAATACGCATTTGAGCGTATCTCGCTTATCCTTGATCGATCGCCTTCCAACTTTCAGTATGTTATAGCTGAGACAATTTTCTTTCCTCTATTAGACTTCTTTTTTGATTTTGATTACGTCATCATGGTCAAAAAAATTGTTTTTTCTGACCCCCTCATTTCTCTTTCTTCAAAACGTTGATGAGCCCATATAATCTTAACCATTCGTCATTTCTAAATCATATTAGGTGAGCATAAGCTTCAGGTCAAGATTGAATGTTATGTACCTTAATTTTCCGTTCGCATTTTTTATCGTGCACGTACGCGTGCGTCAACATTTATATATGCATAAAACCGTGAATATTTTTAATCAGTTATAGCTCCTTAGGATGAAAGGTGACCCCCAATTTTTATTACATAATCTGAAAGCCCATGAGTTGTAGATACGATTTTTTACTTCATAATGGCTGATCGGACATTGTGACGTCACCATATTGCCATTTGAAATAGGAAAAAATTGAATTTTTATATATGACGTTAGTACTTTTGATACTCGTTTGAACGTACTCGCTAATCTTGATTGATTGTCTCCCTCCCGTGAGTATGTTATAGCTAAGTCAATTTTCTTTCGGACGTGTCCCTTTATTTTTTATTTTGATGACGTCATCATGGTCAAAAAGAATGCTTTCTTTGGAGCCTTCTCATCTTTCTTTCTTAAAAGATGTAAACACATTGAAAATAGAGGGCGGCAGACTGTATTTCGACATTATCAGACCGATAGTTCGTATACTGTAAAGGCAAAATTCGTGTGGCATTTCCAAACAACTTGACAAGGTTTAGATTCATGTGCCATTACCGTCGTCAGGCACGTCGTTTAAGGTATTCGTACTTGTGCGTTAAAATTTTAAAATTGTTAATATCACTTTTCAGATAATTTAAAGCACGTTTCAGGTCATTTTGAATATTCCAAAACTTTCCAAAATTTACGCGCCGTACGTTCATTTCCACGCCCACAGCACGTACTGAAGCTGGAAATTACGTTTCGGTTACATGTGTTGGGTTTGTGACACTGTATTAATACTACCGTGCGCACGGACATTAGGACGAATGTGTCACATTCGTAAGTCCTTAAAATGCTCAAAATTACTCTTTTCCTTTAAAATTTCTTTTAAAACGCTCAATATTACTCCTTAAATAGAGCATGTTTTAGCATATAATACTTTTCAATTAGAAACGCGCGTGCTTCGTTAGGGTCAAAGTACTGCGGATCACCAAACTCGTCCTCAGTGACGAGTTCAAATCTAGTTTATTCTTCTTTCTTTCTCCCCTTTTCTGTTCGCACGATATCTCAAAAACTGCTACGAGGTTACGCAAAATCGCTGTCAGTGAACATTTGGCTTGGTCTGGAATAGTCATGCTAAGCTTTTCAACGCGCTCAGTAATGCGTGACGTCATCTACGCGCAATTTTGCGTTTTTACATTATCGATCATATCAGCCTAACCAATTGCCATTTCGAAATCGTATTAAGTGAGCATTAACTTCGGGTTAATGTTGAATGTACTATTCCCTAAGTTTACGCGTGCACTTCACTACGCGCGCGTACGCGTGCGTCAAATTGTTAAAATGCTCAAAATCACTTTTTGATTAAATTAGAGCACGTTTTAGGCCATTTTGAGCATTTCAAATTATTTTGAAATTTTCCACTACGCGCGCATTTTTACGTGCGCAGCACGTACGAAAGCTAGAAATTACGTTATTTTACATATTTTGGGTTCTTGACATTGTTTTCACAAATTTGCATTCTTTTCGGTCATCTTTTCGCCAATAGCAATACCGTACGTGCGCATCAAACAAAGGTATCTTTGTGCGTATTTGTGCCGCTATACAGTGAAATTATGCTAAAATCAGGCCTATTTTTAATCAATTATAGTTCCTTAGGTTGAAAGGTGACCCCCCCATTTTCATTACATATTCTGAAAGCACATAAGTTGTAAATATGATTTTATGGATCATAATGGCTAATCGGACATTGTGACGTCATCATATTGGCATCTGAATTCAAAGAAAGTGATTTATAGCTATGACGTCATGTTTGAAAATACGCTTTTGAGCGTATCTCGCTTATCCTTGGTCGATCGTCTTCCAAATTTGAGTATGTTATAGCTGAGACAATTCTCTTTCATATATTTTCATATATTTCTTTTCACATTTTAATGACGTCATCATAGTCAAAAAAATTGTTTTTTCTGACCCCCTTATTTCTCTTTTTTTCAAAACGTTGATGACCACATATTATCTTAACCATTCGTCATTTCTAAATCATATTAGGTGAGCATAAGCTTCAGGTAAAGGTTGAATGCTATGTACCTGAATTTTCCGTTCTCATTTTTTAGCGTGCACGTACGCGTGCGTCAACATTTATATGTGCATAAAACCATGAATATTTTTAATCAGTTATAGCTCCTTAGGATGAGAGGTGACCCCCAATTTTTATTTCATATTCTGAAAGCACATGAGTTGTAGATACGATTTTATAGATCATATTGGCTGATCGGACATTGTGACGTCATCATATTGCCATTTGAATTATAAAAAAATGAATTTTTATTTATGTCGTTATTACCTTTTATACTCGTTTGAACGTACTCGCTTATCTTGATTGATTGTCTCCCACCTGTGAGTATGTTATAGCAAAATCAATTCTCCTTCGGACGTGTCCCTTTATTTTTTATGACGTCATCATCGTCAAAAAAAAGTTTTTTTGGAGCATTCTCATCTTTCTTTCTTAAAAGATGTAAACACATTGAAAAAAGAGGGCGGCAGACTGTATTTAGACACTATCAGACTGATAGTTCGTATACTGTAAAAACAAAATTCGTTTGGCATTACCAACCAACAGGGGGTTTTAAATTAAACTTGACAAGGTTGAAATTAATGTGCCATTACTGTCGTCAGGCACGTCGTTTTAGGTATTCGTACTTGTGCGTTAAAATTTTAAAGAAAAAGAGTAATTTTGAGCATTTTAAGGACTTACGAATGTGTACACATACGTCTTAACGTTCGTGTGCACGGTAGTATTAATACAGTGTCAGAAACCCAACACATATGTAACCGAAACGTAATTTCCAGCTTCACGCTGTGGGCGTGGAAATGAGCGTACGGCTCGTAAATTTTGGAAAGTTTTGGAATATTCAAAATGACCTGAAACGTGCTTTAAATTATCTGAAAAGTGATATTAACAATTTTAAAATTTTAACGCACAAGTACAAATAGCTTATACGACGTGACAGACGACGGTAATGGCACAAGAATTGAAACCTTGCCAGGTTTAATTTAAAACCCCCTGTTGGTTTGTAATGCCACACGAATTTTGCCTTTACAGTAAACGAACTATCGGACTGATAGTGTCGAAAAACAGTCTGCCGCCCTCTATTTTCAATGTGTTTACATCTTTCAAGAAAGAAAGATGAGAAGGCTCCAAAAAAGCCTTCTTTTTGACCATGATGACGTCACCAAAATAAAAAATAAATGGACACGTCCGAAAGAGAATTGATTTAGCTATAACATACTCACAGGTGGGAGACAATCAATCAAGATAAGCGAGTACGTTCAAAGGAGTATATAAAGTAATAACGAAATAAATACAAATTCAATTTTTCTTAATTCAAATGGCAATATGATGACGTCACAATGTCCGATCAGCCAATATGATCTATAAAATCGTATCTACAACTCATGTGCTTTCAGAATATGTAATAAAAATTGGGGGTCACCTTTCATCCTATGGAGCTATAAGTGATTAAAAATATTCATGGTTTTATGCATATGTAAATGTTGAGGCACGCGTACGCGCACGTTAAGTCGCGCGAACAGAAAATTAATGTACTTAACATTCAACCTTGACCTGAAGATTATGCTCACTTAATATGATTCAGAAATGACGAATGGTTAAGGTGATATGGGCTCATCAACGATTTGAGGAAAGAAAGATGTGGGGGTCAGAAAAAACAATTTTTTTGACCATGATGACGTAATCAAAATGTAAAACGAAGTCAAATATATGAAAGAGAATTGACTCAGCTATAACATACTCAAAGTTGGAAGACGATCGATTAAGGATAAGCGAGATACGCTCAAATGCGTATTTTAAAAAATGACGTCATAGCTATAATTCACTTTTTTTGAATTCAGATGCCAATATGATGACGTCACAATGTCCGATCTGCCATTTTGATCTATAAAATCATATTTACAACTTATGTGCTTTCAGAATATGTAATGAAAATTGGGGGTCACCTTTCAACCTAAGGAGCTATAATTGATTAAAAATAGGCCTGATTTTAGCATAATTTCACTGTATAGAGGCAAAAATACGCGCAAAGATACCTATGTTTGATGCGCACGTACGGTATTGCTATTGGCCAAAAGATGACTGAAAACAATGGAAATTTGTGAAAACAATGTCAGGAACCCAAACTATGTGAAAAAACATAGTGTCTAGCTTCCGTATGTACTGCGCGCGAAAAAATATGCGCGCGTAGTGGAAAATTTTAAAAAAAATTGAAATGCTCAAAATGGCCTGAAACGTGCTCTAATTTACTTAAAAGGTGATTTCGAGCATTTAAAAATTTTGACGCACGCGTGCGCGCGCATTATGAAGCGCACGCGTAAAATTAGGGTACAGTACATTCAACATTAACCCGAAGTTAATGCTCACTTAATACAATTTCGAAATGGCAATTGGTTAGGCTGATATGATCGATAATGTAAAAACGCAAAATTGCACGTAGATGACGTCACGCATGTCTGAGCGCGTTGAAACCCTTACCATGACTAATCCAGGCGAAGACAAAAAGATCGATGTAGCGACCGTGTGCGTAACTCGTGGCAATTTTGAGATATCGTGCGAACAAAAATGGAAGGAAAGGTAGAATATTTCAGGTTTATTTATTATTCACCAATAAAATACATTAAAAACAGAGGGCAGCATAAGCTGA
>NW_022719110.1:0-1029 GCF_011630105.1 Anneissia japonica
GGGCACGACTTCCGCCTCATTTTTACAATGCGAGAACTCTATCTTGTATTTCTAGTATCTTTGATTTAACAGATATACTAATGAATATTCATCATTCATTCATTCGGATCTCTATCCTTTTGTAGGTCACTGGTTGGTTTTTAAATGGCACTATATGCCCGATTAAACTTCCGTACGTCACACGTGGATTCGCGTGTAACTGTTTGAGAATCATAGCTCCACATGCGCCGTTCAACCGTTGGGGGCGCTTGACTTAATTTGTATTACTGAAACAGCTGTGCACAGCTGTTCCAACCTATAATAAAAATCTAGAAAAGTCAAGCGCCCTCAGTGTTAGCAGACGACGCGATATGAACCGCGGAAGGCTTGAAATTATTCGCTGTCTGACTACACTCGCGAGTGATGAAATCTTTTTATACAAGCTTGGAATGTAGTGCAGTTTAATACTTTTAAATACCATAAATTTTTACCGGAACAGTTGTCAGAGAGATTTTTTAGAGGATAATGCAGAAGTCAAATAGTAATAACATGGAGCAAGTTGCAATGTTTCAAAAATTTGCAACAATTATGTATTATCCATGTAAACTTTACATGCCAGATTTTCTTAAGTTTTGGGTGAAAACATGGAATAAATTCAAGTACTCACACGTAAAATCAGGAGCCATGACATCGTACCTATGTTATAATACTACGAAACTTCTTAGGCTAAGGCTAAGACTTAACTTCTTAGGCTAAGGCTAAGACTTAACTTCTTAGGCTAAGGCTGTTTGATATTTTTCTCTTGTAATCATTTTAATGAAGATATTGAGTACAACCTAGGACAACTACACCCCATTACATTTGTCGGCGATGTGTGGTTTTTATAAGATTTGCGGGTGTTTTCACCTGGTTTCATGACGAGCCTATTCGGTGTTTGTTTCATTTACATGGTTCAGTGATTATGAACTAAACATGAGCAGTGCATTCGGTTGACTATACAGTATTTGCATAACAAAGGCGCGGTACATTCAATGGATGCCGGGATAAAGG
>NW_022719111.1:0-878 GCF_011630105.1 Anneissia japonica
GGCGGATATAGGGCCTATATATAATCATATATCATATAATCATATATATATAAATACATGTTTATAAATTATATATACGAGTACTTGCATTTAAGGCAAGAAAATCCTCGAAAAGGGAAGCAGGTCAGGTCGGCCCGAAGTCAACTCGGCCACAAGCAAACTCGGCCCCAAGAAATAAAATCGTCCCCAACTTAAAAACCGGCCAAAGTTCGTCGGGCATTCGGACCAAAGAAAAAAAAATAGGCCTATTTTTTCCAATCCAGCCATTTCCGGCCAGCTAGAAGTCCCATTTTTTATTTTTTAAATCTCGTTTTGGGAGGAGGGGACACCCCCTCCTATACCCACCCCTGGCTCTGGCCTTCGGCCCTCAGATAACGCTGCACGCTATAGTTACACCCATAAATACTTAGCTCCCCGGTCGGACATCTTAACCCCACCCCTCATAAATTATATTCTTGAGCCACCACTGCAATAGATGTGAAATGTTTAATAAATTCATTTGCAGTTTCCTCATCACTGCTAGACAGTTCACCATTTTTGTAAACTCTTTCAATATTTGTTTGTTTTTGAGAATTAATTTGCGAATAGTTTTGTAATTCTTTATTGTATTATTAATATTATTATTTATAGCAGATGAACAGTATTTTCTTTTTATAAAGGTTTCTATTAATTGTTTTTTCCTAGCCTTCGTGGCTATTTGTTTTGTGAATTTTTTTGTAGTGATTATCCCTATCTTTAGCTGAGTCTGAGAAAATTACTCGTCATCACCATAAGGCGTTTACAATATTTATATTATATCATGGTGTATATACACTATATATACGTTTTTACTATACGTTTCAAGAAAGTTTAGTACAGTCTTCGAATAAAAGACATGA
>NW_022719112.1:0-881 GCF_011630105.1 Anneissia japonica
TATATATATATTATATATATATATGTATATATATTTATTTATAGTTATATATTTATATTATTTAGGACTGTTATTAGAATCTTGACATCTGATGGAACAGATTGTTATGTTTTTTCCGCGTCCACTGTCTACTCTTCTTCGATCATTCGATGGAACAGATTGTTATGTTTTTTCCGCGTCCACTGTCTACTCTTCTTCGATCATTCATCTATATATATTATATATATATATGTATATATATATATATATATATATTTATCTTTATATATTTATATTATTTAGGACTGTTATTAGAATCTTGACAACTGATGGAACAGATTGTTTTGTTTTTTTCCGCGTTCACTGTCTACTCTTCTGATTGGTCAGTTGTTTTTATTAAAACTCGAAAAGGTTAATTATTAACATGTCATACAATATTTTACCTGAAACGTAATTGATTGACATTAATTAGTTATTTTTATGATTATAATAATCATCTGACCATGTCACAACTGGTAAAGTCAATATTTGATAATGTAAAGTAAACATATATGTCTTTATGGCCATTTCTAATTTGGCTGTAAGATCACCTTGACCTAAAATGGACATCATAAGGACCTCTGATATGGTATTTAACATAAAATGACCTTGAATGACCTATATATTATTATTATTATATTATTACTATATGTTACAAATGGTATATTTTCTTGACCATAAAAACAGTTTTAAACATCAGAATTCTAGTTTGAAGTGATTCTAAATGCTAAGATATTAATAAATATAGTTTTTGCAAGGAGATAATACTGTGGATATACATTGTTTGTTTGTTTGTTAAATTTATTTCTCTACACACATGAACATAAGAACATACATAACAAAATCTTAATAGTAAAACCAAC
>NW_022719113.1:0-832 GCF_011630105.1 Anneissia japonica
GATGCGAACTGTTTGAATCGTTGACCTGAATTATACTGACCTCCATTGTCACTTATGAGAATCCGAGGTGTACCATGGGTAGCAAAGTGACGCTTCAGTTTCACTATTACCGTGGCTGATGTTAAGTCATTTAAAGTATTCACTTCAAACCATCCGGAATAGGAATCTACGAGTACCAGGAAATGCTTATTGTTCCACTCAAATATATCTGTGGCAACAATCGTCCATGGTAGATCTGGACTGTTATGTAAAATTAAGGGCTCCTTGGCTTGATGTGACTTTAGGGCATTACATACCTGGCAGGATGATACAAACTTGTTTATGTCATCGCACATTGATCTCCAATAGACAATTTCCTGTGCTCTGCGTTTTGTAGCTTCTATTCCAGGATGTCCTTTGTGTAGTATTTGTGTATATGATGACTGGAGAGAGGTAGGAATTATGTTTTTATGTCCTTTCATAACTATTCCATTGTCTACTGAGAGTTCATCTCTGAAAGTAAAATAACTTCGTATTTCTGAAGGGCACCAGGGGCGGATCCAGAAATGTCCAAAAGGGGGGGCCGGAAGGGGGGCCGAAAGTTGGGCCGATTGAGACAACACTGTCGTAGGGGGTCCGGGGGCATGCCCCCGCGAAATTTTTGTGTTCTAGACTCCCGAACATGATATTTTAGGCATTCTTGGCCATCATTTTTTCCTTTTTCTCTCTTTTTTTTCTTTTTTTTTCTTTTTTTACTTCCCAAAAGGGGGGGCCGGGGCCGAGCCGCCCCCCCCTAAATCCGCCCCTGGGCACGACTTTGGAGTTTTTGGCCATCCCTTAAATATTGTGTTAA
>NW_022719114.1:0-529 GCF_011630105.1 Anneissia japonica
AAAAACTCATCTGAACAATGAACGCCCCAGGGTTGAGATGGAAGGAACATCATTTTCAGCATTGAATAATTAATTATCAATGTTTTGCCCTAGTGAAATTAAATTAATTGCTAATTAGGGATTTAACAGCAATGCAAAAACGCTTTTTAACATTAATTATGCATAGTGGACTACATTTACCAGTAAACGCTGGCTCCTCAAAAACCCATCTGAACAATGAACATCCCGGGGTGTTTATTCGAATAAATGCGGTATTATAATTAGGCCAAGTAACAAAAAATCCTTGTTTCCTGTCCTGTTTTTTTTCAAAAAGTTGGTGAGGGAAGCACTTATTATTTGATGTTTTGTATTTTTCACAGTTCGTTAAAATATGCCAAAGAATGTTCTCTGCGTAGCAATATGTGTTGTAAACAATTTGTCAATAGTTTTGTCATTGCTTCTTTTGTTATGGTCTTTGTGTTATTTTGAAATTTTGCATTTTTGATGTAAAAACACCCCAAAATTTTAAAAATAACAAAAAACAAAAAAA
>NW_022719115.1:0-2264 GCF_011630105.1 Anneissia japonica
AACAAATACAAAACACGGATACAACAGAAAGCAGAGGGGGGAATTGGAGAAATGATTAGGCAAAAGTTTATCAATATTATAATAATGGTATTAGAAAAATAAACCTTGATTTTGATTTGATTTAAGCATATTTAGATGAAAGATATTTCTTGACCTTAAAAGAGAAAATTTTCCTGGAAGTGGCCGATATAATTTCAAGGGGGAGTTCATTAAAAAGTTTGGAACCACTATATCGAATATTGTGTTGGAGTAAAGTAAGTTTGGGTAGAGGAAGGTGAAGGTTGTCACGAATTCTGGTGTTGTGAGGATGTAAATCTGAGTTTTTAAAAAAGGAGCAAAGGTTAGTAGGGAGAAGAGAATTGGTAGCTTCATAAACAAAGATACATTGTTGTAAAATATTTATATCGAAAACAGACAACTGATGCAAAGCGAGAAAAAGTTTGCAATTGAGAGAGAATCTTTAGTTAATTTACCATCAATTTTCATTTCAATGTCTATATTGTTGTTTTTGTGGGACTTTAGAAGAGAGTTGATGGCATGCCAGGTCCCTTTAATATTGTTTTTTAGTTTAATAAACTTATTTGTATAGTAATCTTTTTTTACAGCTCTTAAAATTGAGTTTAACTTATTTCTATAAGATTTATAATTACAAATATTAGTTTTGTTGGGATGACGGAGACTCTTTGAATAAAGCTTGTGCTTGTAATTACTTGATTTAAGTAGTCCGTCAGAAATCCATGGTTTCAGTTTAGTTTTATATTGAGATTGAGAAATAAATGGGAAATTTTTGTTGTAAAGATTGGTATATTTCTCTAAGAATATATCGTATGCTATGTTTGGGTCCCAGGCATTGATAACATCATCCCAAGAACAATTAAGAAGGTCAATGTGGAATTTATTAATGTTATTGTCATTTATTTGTCTAAAAGTATGTTTTTTGTTAGTATTACTTCCGTTCCTACTATTTTCATTGTCATCAATGTTACAAGATATGTTGAAGACCGAAAGATGATCTGTAACGTCACTAATAATAGTTCCACTGTTAATTGAGAATGCAATATCATTTGTGATAATATTGTCTAGAAGAGTAGCGCTATTATGAGTGATTCGTGTCGGTCTGTGGATAAGAGTAAAAAAAGAATTATTAAAGAGACAATGAAATCTTTACTATTATTATCAAACTCAAATTTAAGGAGATCAATGTTAAAATCACCTAAAATATAAATTTGTTTGTTTTCTTTGGAAATCCGTTTAAGTAATAAGTCAAATTGCTCGGTAAAAAAAGAAATGTTAATTATGTGTGGTCGATAAATAGTTCCAACAATTAGATTCTTACCTTTGGTTTCAATTTCAATGAAGTGAGAATCACAAAAATATGGTCTAGCTGACAAGTCTCTTCTTGTTTTGAAAGAAAGACCATTTTTTACATACATAAGAACACCACCACATTTGTACGAACAAGGTTTAAAAGTGATAGAATAGTTTGGAATGTTAATAAGTGGATTTTCAAAGTTCATCCAAGTTTCAGATATGGAAATAACATCAAAATTAAAATTTAGTGATTCAAGACAGTTAGAAAGTGAATCAATTTTTTTTGTAGACTTCTGGCGTTGAAATAAATACAGGAACATTTTCTGCCATAATCAGAGCTGAATTTTTGAGAAAATTTGTAAGGTAAATAATAGTTTGACAAGCTCATGTTGTCGAAAAATTTTTAATCTGGATCAATATCAATTAAGTGTTCATTAGATGTAGAGTAAGGATTAAATAAAATATCAGATAATCGATCAAAGCTTTTTGCAGTGTGTACATTTGACGTCCCCGTACTTGCGCACATAATACACAACAAACAGACAAGTATAAGATAAAAAATATGAGAAAAAAAAAGGTTTTAGGGTCAAGATACGGTATGCTTTAGGGTAAAAAATTTGCAAAACAATATGTGTTTAGTCAATACTAGCAATTCCTGTCTAGGAGATATACAATTTGGAAAAGAAGCGTTAAATGTTTTAGAGAAACAGAGAATATGTATATACAGTATATACACAATATACACACCAGGAAACAATCGAGTCAACACTAAGTACAAATTATCAATCTGTTCCCGATACACACGTAATAAGATTATCGATACGATTAATAGTTAAAATAAAACGATAATTAATAATAATAAGAATAAAATTAATACTTCAAGTAATAATAATAATCATTAATATTAACAGTAACAATAATGTAGTAGAATAATATAATAATAACGATAAATA
>NW_022719116.1:0-915 GCF_011630105.1 Anneissia japonica
ACGCTCTCTGGGTACTCTGAATATCTCTAGTGCTGAAATTAAACCTTAAAAATGAGTAGCTAACAAGAACGATAGAATTTTCGATGATCTGGGCCTGATAAAATATAGAATTGCGACGGTTATATAATTCGATAAAAAGTTTGGGTTTAATCAAACAAAGCTTGAGATTAGTGGAAAAGCGTAAGATTTTAGAGGAGTGGCTTGAGCTTGAAGTTTGTTCGAAAAATGTGAGGTTCACGCCGGATGCGTGAGACTTGGTATGATATAGGCCTAATAATATATTGACTATGTTTTTGATTTATTTTCTTTGGTATAGGCCTAAGAATGAGATAAAATCAGCTGACCTTTTTTAAGAGGGGTAAAATCTTGAATTTTGAAGAAATTAAAAGTCATTAAAAGACACCTCAGAAGTTGAGAAAGCTTATATTTCCGGCCATCTAGGAATCGAAATTTTCCCGGGGGGGAACCTGGACGCCCTTTTATTTTTGGGTTTATGGGAAAATGAACCCCCCCCCCCCAAACATGGTCATGATTGGTGTCAATGGAAAGGGAATTATACACTGATCATTTATTGTAGTTACACCTAAACAACATAATACATATTTACAGCGATATAGACCAATATATAAAGTCACATTTGATGATGTTGCAGGCGTTTATCATCCGATTATCTGAATTATTAGTAGGCCTATACATTATTTTAATCGATTTCAACATGCTGTGTATAATATTTAATAATAGGCCTACTATGATGGATAACCATGTATTTTATTCTTTATTTACTGACATGTTTAAAGTCGGAGGCGGACTTTAAGGTGGGTAGTTATGCAGCCGTCCGGGGCTCATACATTTTTTTTTTTAAATTAAAAGAAAATATTTTGTCAAAAGCGGCTGTATTATTAGATTTCTCGGTAG